>NW_008615410.1:0-36767 GCF_000691845.1 Merops nubicus
CTCCCCGCGGCCTGTCTGGGGCCTCTGGATGGCAGCCTGCACCCTAAAAACTCGTGTCATCTGCAAACGTGGTCTAATCTATCTACTTCAGTCGTTCCCTTGAAGGCTCCTGTCCTCCTCTCTGTTCCCTGTTTGATCTTCAACTTCTACCTGTTGCGTACTTGAACTCATCCAGACTACTCGGGCATCTCTTACTGTAATCCAGCCAGTGACAATCTTTAGTCACCAGACTGGGCATTGGCTTTGATGTCATTCCTTGTGCTTTGTCTGAGTTCGTGCCATCTGCTTCTTTGCTGTTGAGCCTTCCCTTGGGTACGCAGTTTGAACAATGTGCTATCTTGACCAAAACAACAGTCCTTCCATGTTTTTGTTACAAAATTGAAATCAAGTTTGTCAAAGAGTTGATGCAACAGTGTATCTATGATGTTTATTAACATCTGCTACCATGGGAGCAGTTTTATCACTTGCATCAAGATATTCAGTAATATGTTGATATTCCTGTCAGAAATTTTGATATGTTGCAAGTTAATCTTAAGTGGCTAATGCTGGTGCATTCCTCTGTTACACAAATCCTAAGTTTTGTTGTTCTGTTCAAGAGGTATTAGACTTCACAGATCATAGCCATTGTGCTTTTCCATGGCTGTTGGATTCCTCACATTGAATTCAGAACTCTAAGACTCTTAGGTTAAAAGTCACTTTTTCTCAGTGGTGTACAAATTTTAAAGAGGTCATTTGGTTGTTAGACAAAGCTAAATTGCATATTAAATGTCACAAACACAAGACAAAAATGTCTGAAATGACATAATTTTGCAGTCTGCATTTGAATACAGAAGACTGCTACTTACACAAATGTTTGTCAAGATAGTATCTTAAGGTATCTGAGATAGTATCTAAAATGTATCTAAGTTATATCCTTAAAGTTACACTAAATGTCAGAATTACTTTTTTAAATACTTATTTGGTTCACCTTTCCAAAAATACTATTCCTACTATGTTCACTTTTTAAAAACTTTTGAAACTTAGAGGGTGGGGGTACATAGGAATGCTCATAAGAGTAGGCAAGTGATAGCTGTGTGGCAGAAGCTTTCTGTTACTTTTAAAACCAAAGATTGATACAAATACTTCCATCAGAAGTATTTTTATTTTTAAAGGTGGCCTTTTTTCTTTATCATAACCTGAGAAAATATCTGTCAACTTTGGGATTATAAATCAATTTAAAATTTGTTTTCATTATCAACTACTTTATACTTGTCAGTTCCTAAAACTTTCTTAGATAAATATGGGTTCAAGATGAATATTGATTTAGACTGCTTGGGGTTTCGGTGGGGTTTTATTCATTTATTTTATTTTGTATTTAAAAAATCTTCAAGTACTAGAAATAATGGGGTTTGAAGAACATTCAAGAACATTACTGGATGAAGAAGTGGTGCTTCTTTAATGGTCTCTTCTGCATGAATCATTTTTTTTGCCACTTGGGGGAGCAGAAGACTGTCACAGGCTTCAGGGAATAGAATATAAGTGTATTCTGTTTCAGAAAATTCACGTCTTAGTACTGAGCTGTGGGAGACTGAGAGTCCTTCATGTCTGGCACATGCTTGCAAATCTGTTTTGCAGTGAATAAGTTTCCTAGATAATTGTGTTTCATAATTGCTTTTTTTACTGAAGAGTTACTTTTTCATTTGGACTGGATTAAACAAGAAGCCTATTTTAGAAAAGAAGGGACGAAAATGTCCTCCACGTTATTAGTGTGAAGAGCAGATTGAGACTGGTGTTCACTTAGAGTGTTAAAATTCTTCTGGAACTTTTTTTTTGTTTTTGCAGCTGTGCCCTAATGGCAAGCTCCCTCTCAGCATGAGTGAGTACATCACTTGGTCTGAGGTGCAGTTTGCACTTTCCTTCCTTTAAAAGTAGTGGAAAGAAGGAAATAAATTTTATTTTCATTGTTTTTTTTTCATGAACAGTGAAAATGAAAGGCTGTACACATGGAGGGTACTATAAACACATGATTCTAGAAAGACTAGCAGCTCTAAATGCTATTCATTCCCAAGTTTATTTAAGGTCAGTGTTTATATTTTACACTCTGCAAGTGTTTTTATGTTACAATAATCGAGAAAAAGGCTGTTGAGGCCTTGTCTTCCCTGCTTGATGAACTGGTAAAGTCTGTGTTGCATGCAGGTTCTATTATGTGTCATTAACCTGCTTTGTGTTTGGGGCAGAACAAGACATTCTAGTTGCAAGCCAAGGTTAGCTTTCCCTCTGGAAGAACTTGTTCTGTCTGTTCTGCCAACAGCACGCAGTCAAAATTCCTCCTTCAAAATTCATTATTTGTTTTCCTTGTGTATGGAACTTAAACTAAGCAGAGCAAGCCTAAAGAGATGCTGGTGCAACAATCAGTGCTTTCAGTCACAGACGTATAGCAATTTCATGGATATAGCAGAAGACAGCCAGTAGGTTCTAGAGCATACCAGCAACCTGGATTTGGTTGCAGCCAGGACCTGTTTCCTATGGGGTCATTTGCTGTTTCACCTCTTCTTGTTTTGACAGATGTAAGCTGCCTCAAGGCTCTTCCCCTTCACTTTTTTTTTTTTTTTTTTTAAATAGGACGTTCAGTTGTAGGTTATTTTCTTACTGGTGTTTGAAATGGTTATGGATTCTTATTCTAGGAACATACGCATCTGAGGGTGCTGAGTGAGCTGGCAGGTGTCACCAGGAGACTGTTTTTATCAGTGTGGTTAACCCTGATGACTGGAAAAAGGCAAACATTACTGTTTTCAAAATAAAGAGAATCCAGGGAACTAAACACTGCTCAGCTTCACCTCTTTTTCTGGGAATATTGTGGAGCAAATTCTCATAGAAACTGTCTAGGCTTATGAAGGTCTCGAACGTAATTGGAAGCAGCCAGCATGAGTGTAACAAGGAGCAAAATCTTACTTGACCAACCTTACTACCTTCTATGATGACTGCCTATTCAAGTGAGGGGAAGAACAGTGGAAACCTCTTACTTTTTGCAGGGCTTTTGGTGTAGTTTCCTGTAGCATCCATGTATCCGAAGAAGGGACTATAGACTGGATAAGTGCACTAAAAAGTGGGTGAAAAACCAATCAGGCTTAAGGAGTAGCGATCAATAGTTTGCAGTTTTAAACCAGTGGCTGTTTACAAGAAGTCTTTCTTGGAGCTGATACTGGGTCTGAAACTGTTTTAACATGCTCATCAGCAGACAGGCAGAATGCACCATCAGCAAGATCCTGGGTAGCACCATCCTTGGGAGGAGGGATCAGTGAGGCAGAGGGCAGAGCGGTCATTCACAGGGACTCCAGCAAAGAGGACTGAGCAGACTGGAGCATGCTGAAGTTCAGCCAAGGCAGATGTGCCTTTAATAATAAGTAAAAACCCCACAAAGCTGTTGAGCATAGAGAGCCATGGAATCGTTGTTCTTGAAGATTTTTGAAACTCAACTGGACAAGGGCCATGGCAACCTGATCTAGTTGTGAATTTATCTTTTGAGCATGGGGTTCAACTTGGTGACCACCAGGGGTCTTTTCCAGGTAACATTTTTGCATGAGTCTCATTTATATGGAAAATCTTTTTTACTTCAGATTTTTATATAGCGTAGCACTTACCTGAGACTCTCCATAAGACAGCCTGTTACATTCATCAGAAGCACGTTCCCTAAACCAGATGTCTAAAGACCTCAGCAATAACATGAACATAAACCCCTAAATTCTGTGGAATATCTAGGTAAGGTTGCCGTGTGGTCATCTGTGTATGTATGTGCCAGAAGCAATTTTATTTTCCCATGCTTCTTTGACCCAGTTATGTTGTTTTGTCTTTATATTGGCTTGACTGAAAGAGAAAATAATTTTTCTTCTTACTTGAAAGTAGCAAATAAGGTTTGCTGGAACAGTCTGTAACTCTCTAGGATAGTATGCTCAACAGTGACAAATGATGACCACTTGTCCTACTCTGATTTAGATTTTTCGGGATTAATCTCAAGTACCTTACATTTTTGTGATGTTAGACTATTGGTTTAAGATGATAATGCTTCAGCAGTGAATGCTGTCTCAGTTTTCAACCCATTCAGAAGTGGGGAGTTATCTTTTTGCTGTGAAGCAATTGGTTTTGTTTTTACTGAAATTGAAAACTGTAAAACAGCAGGAAGTTGCTGTGATTTAGTGTTAAGTTTTTCTTTCATTCAAAATTAGCCCTTACCTGATGGTAAGGTACCGTGTCTCGAACCTGATAGTTCTTCTGTCTTCCAGCTGCCTGATTCCTGCTTGTCTTTGTCTTCAAGCATCACTTTATCAAATCTTAAGTCGGAGATCAAGGCAAGAGGATATTAATGAAACTTAGATACTTCTGGAAATAGCACAGCTCTTACAAAGAGGTATTAATGGTGTGGAGCTAACAGGAGATTAATTACTTCTATAAAGCTTATTGTGCACTAACAAAAAAGGAGGAAAAGATTGCTAATTTAATTTCAAGCAGTGGATCAATTTTGTATGTGAAACATGCAAGCAAGTGGGGAAGGGAAGCATAGTCTCTAGTATTGACCTCTTAACATGTGACTGAGGGTAAAACTGTTCAATTTTACAACTGATTTCTGGGTTGTTAATTTTTGGCTTCAAGTCTCATATTCCATACCTTTCTGGAAATACCTCTGCTGCGGTTTTGCACTCCAGACTTTTCCTGTTCTAAGTGTGACAGGTGATATTATTTCAAAATAGGTCACTTGTCTTGAGGGTTAGCACTTGTGGATTTTGAAGCCAACCTCTTTCTGGCACAGAGAAGTTATATCATCTAACCCATGAACAAGTTCATCCTTGTTTTAAAACTCTTTATTTCCCATCTATGTATCTCAAACAAGTTTTATCTGTTTGTTCTAGCCTCAAGTGTTATTTACTTTCCCAAGCTTTTTACCTATAAGCTTAGAATCATCTTTACGTAGTGCAGCTGTCTTACTTCATACTACTTGGCCAGGTGAGGCTTATTACTGTGGTGATCTCTCTTAGAGTGTACTGGTCAGATTGGTAAACATTTCTTTTTGTTCTAGTTTAATAAGTACAATTAATTGGCATAGGTACATTGCTTATTCATATTCTGATTCCGCTGTCTTTCAACTTTTGCCAGGATATGGACCCAGAAAAAGTCAGTGGGAAGTGCAGACTTCTCCATGTTTTAGGCTAGAAGTATCCACAGGATACAGAAGTGGAGAACTTGGGTTAGAACTGCCTGTGTGTGTACAGGATGCCATTCACATTCTTGTCTAATTTTTTAACAGATACTTTATTAGTTATGGGTATTGCCTTACATTTATGCTCCTGATTTTTGTTCCACTGTTGTTGCTCCTTGATTATCCATATATTTCTGTGTGAAACTCGTCTATTTCTCATATTTTATCCAATGTAGCTTGTATGTCTGATGATAACCCTTGGCTTTGTCACTAGCAGATTTCATTACATGTGCCCTTCTTTTTAGTTACTAATGAAAACACTAAGTTAGTCCTCTGAACAGGACTGAATTCTAACAGTAGTCTTCTGTGCATCAGTTGGTTCCTAGTTTTGCACTTGGCTGCTTCTCTTTAGCCAGTTTCTTCCCTGCCCCAACGGCACCCTGTCTCCATGCATTTATTCTTGTTAGTTCATTCTGCCTTCCAGCTCCTGTGGTTGATAACGCTCACACTGAAAACCGAGGAAGACTATTGCTCAAGTTGTGGTCCACATCTCAGCTACCTCCTGTTTTAACCTCTTTCTGACTGGACACGAGTTTTGTTGTCTTGCATTGTTTTGTTTTTTACTGGCCTTTAAGCTTTCTCTCAGAAGAGTGGGTCTAGTGTCTAATTGGAGTTGCCATTTCTTTACTTTGAAGGCTTCTGTGTTCTTTCTGGTTTGTTCCTTTTTACTTTTATTAAGAGTTTCTCATCTTACTCATGATGGGTGTTTTTTAATAAGTAGTGAGTTATCTTGTAAATTTGGAACCTTTTGCTGCAAGATTCTTTTCTTTATAGGTCACTGATGCATTCATTAATTATAAGGTCAAAAATTTCAGGCCTCTTCTCTACTGAAAGGCTTGGACTGCCCTCCGTCTAGCTGTCTGAAGGCCAGTACTTTCCCACACAGTGCCCCCATTGATTACTCACCAGCTCTAAATTAGTGTAGTGTTGGTTCAGGACTGTTGAAAATCTGTGGGCTGTCGTATTTAAAGATTTCTGATGTTAATTTGAAAAAAATATATAATCTTTGATATTTACGATTTTAATATTAAAGAGCTCTGTCTGTATTCTAGTCTAAATTTGGGGGTTTGTAGAAGACCCCAGTTGTCCCTATAACCTCAACTCTAGTTTTTACTTTTGCAGAAATGAATTTTATGTACCATATCATTTGCTCATGCTGTTCATCTCGTTTTTCATAGAATCACAGAATGTTGTGTTGGAAGGGACCTCAAAAGATCATTTAGTCCAACCCCCAGATTCATACTTTTAAACTAGAACATTAGTCCATGGATTTTCTTTTCTGTATAGAAATTTTCTTCAATACCTCATCTTTACCTTTCCTTTCTGTGATGTACTTCATAGTGTGCATAGCTTCACATCCTGCATTAGTAGTTTGGATGCATCTGTGTTGGCATAAAAGTTCCTGGTTTTAGCACATAAGGATTACGTTTTTACTGATTGTTAGTATTTTTTTCCTTTTCATCCAGTTTCCTGGCCTTTTGCTTCCTAATGGAATTGGGCAAGTGCTTTCTGAGGATCTTAGATTAGAGTCCATTTTGTTTCCAAGTACTCTCTGTGACTGGGACAAGGCATGCAGGATGAGAAAGGATAGTGGGGCAAATACTGGGGGAAGGAGGTCAAGAGAATGCTGTGTTGAGAACTTCTCATCTGGATTAGCTGGAGCCTGGTAGAGAGATGCTCAGTGCTGTGGTGGTCTGTGCTAGCCTTTGTTCTTCCCCTCTAACTCGGCAAGTGTTTTATGAATATTGCTGCAGCAAGTAAAAACTTTGCAAGTTGGAGGTAAATCAGAAGAGCATATTTGGATCACATAGCCAGGATCTGTGCTTTTTCAGTTTTTCCAGCTGTAACATTTTGTCTAATCCATGATAATGCTCTTAAAAATCTTTACTATTAGCTCCTGTTGAAATTTGATCCTGTTGTGTTTCGTCTTCGATCATCTAGAGGCAGAGATTAGATTGGTAGAAGCCAGTCGATAATTTGGAGCTGCAGTAACATTTCAGAAGTCTGTGACATCACTCTGGTATCAGCTTTCCCAGAGGCTAGCAATCCTGACAGCTAAATTGCTTTCCTCTGGGTGACAGTTCTGCAGTACTCATTGGGGAGCAGCTTCCAAGAGAAAAGGGTTGTACCTCACATCCTTATGTGGTTTTCGTTGTTTGTGTGTCAAGATTTTGGTAAAGAATGAATTTCCCTGGAGACTGGTGAGTAATTCTTATACATTTTAACAACTGTGTTTCTACAGACATAATGCATTTCTTTCGCCTTTGGAAAAACACTTCAGGTTTTTTTTCCTAAAATCCAGCATTGAATAATTCACAATATATGCAAAGTAGCGCACAACGTTTATACTGTTCAAGTTAAAATTTTAAACAGAAACCTAATTTTAGGTAGAAATGAAGAGTTTACTGATTTATTAGTTACTATAACTGTGTATAACTTCCAGGAGTTTTATTCAGACATGATTTTCTGCGAGATCACGTCTTAAGATGCTGAATGCAACAGGAATTTGAGTTTTTTTAAATAGCTTGCAACACTGAATGGGAAGTACTCTCCAAACAGACACTTGTAAATTCACTTACTTTAACATACAGCTCCTACAGCAATGTTAATAGGTGACCATCTTTCAAACGTTATTTTGGGGGTTGTATATGCCTGTAGAGGAGGAACAAATGGAAAAACAGATGTGTTTCCAGTCAGTATATGTGCATCTGCCAAGCTGTGTGTTTATTTCTGTATGAATGTCATCTATTGAGCTGCAAAATCTGTCAATTTTTATTTTTTTTTTTTTTTAAATTTAACTTAAGTTTTAAATAACTTGAAATACACGTCAGCTTCCACTTCATGGTAATTGTTTTTTCATCACAGAAAAAAAAACCACAAAATACTTCTCACCTTCTCCCTAGGAGTTACAGGTCTAACTGTGAAAGTGCTGCAATACTAAGAAATATGGAAATCTTCACAGATAGCAATTTTGAAAGGGTTTATATATTAATATGCTGATAATCTTCCATATTATAGCTTTAAAATTACAGTACACTTACCTACACAGAGCTATTTTGCAAGCAAAGCCTAAGGTTTTGCTGTGTCACTTTGGTTTTGGTTTCTTTTGGCATTTTCTTTAAGGATGCCAAGTCTTGATGGATGAATATATGCAAAAATATCTTATCTGTTTGAAGATTCTGGGGAGTAGTGAAACTCATCTTGGTAAAAGTTAGATACTGATTTCCATCAGGAAATCATTTCCAGGCTGAATTTAGATGTTCTGAATCAGAGCTGTAGGTAGCTATGTGGATATATGTTAGCTTTCAGAATCCTGTGCTTAGGATAATTTAATTAATGTGTCAACTGGCAATTTTTGTGATACAGTAGTGTGGTGATGATGTATTACTGGTACCAAATTGATGCCATATTTATGATTTATGTGATTTGGCAGATTATTATTAGTGTAAGAGCTCCTTTGTAACTCTGACTCTTCCTGTTCTGGGTTGACTTTCAATCCAGAACTAAAAGCAATGAGGTGTGGGAAAAGCTTTTCAAATTATATTGTCATGAATAGAGTTATTGCTTATGTCATAATTGTTTCCAAATAAATTTTCATTATTCACTTTAGTGAGATGTTTATCATACCTACTTGGCTTTTTTTTTAAAAGCTTGATATGTTAAATTTTATTAATGGTTTTATCACTTTTTTTAGTGTAATTTGGGCTTAGCCAAAATAGCTTTTTATAAGCAGTTATGTCAGACTGTCTTCAGTAGATGTTTATAGTGTGTTGTGCTTTTTGATATACATAAACCCTACTGAATGTAGTATTAAATGGAAAGGAATAGAGAACTTGTAAACAAAAATAAGGTGCTGGTAACATTTTAGGTTAGGAGTCATGTAAGTTGAGTGACACAAATAACTATATTCCTCTTCTATTGACTGGAATTTAGGATTGTCCATAAACTTCTAATTTGCTGCTCTTCTTTACCAAAAACCACCATGCAGCTTTACTTCTAAATGAATTGGAATAACTTGCTTAAATCATTTCCAGGGAGGGGAAAAAAAGATTGGAATGAGAGAGGCCTTTCCTTAAATATAGATCTAAAGAGACTTACTACATCAGTTAGCTTTATCACATGATTGTCAGCACCAAACTTTCTGCTTTTGTTGATTAACAGAATGAAACCTTAGTTACTCTGAGTTAGTGTGGTGATAGCTGGAATTTTCCAGTTACTTTTTTGTACCTATAGGAGTAACAGTCTTGCTCATAAATTACCCTTCTTATTCTCTTGCAGGATTTTTTTTTAAAGGAGGAAAGGATACAGATTAAATACGAGCAAATGTTTCTAAACCTTAAAGTATATCTTGATTGAAATGTGTGGCTACCTAATATAAGCTAAAAGAATGTATTGGTATATTTAAAAGTATATATCACCAAGACAAGTGATTGAAAGAAACTTCTGGCTTTGCTTCTAAAATGAACCAGTTGTATCAGTCTGCCTATTTCACTTGGGGAGAGGGCAGTGGGGAGGGGAGTTAAATGTTTCTTCTAGTACTGAAATTCCTATTTTATCTATATAACATGATCCCTAAAGGAACAGACTGTGAACATTGTATGATCTGTATTTTCCCTTATCTGGCTTTAGAAACAAATTTCCTTCGTGAGAAGAGTGAAAGCTATCATTCTGCCAGAAATGTTCAAAAGCTTATAATGCGGTGTTTACTTTGTGGGGTGGAGAGAGGAAGGGGTGAATTTCTGATTTCACTTGAGCAGTGAAATCGTTTAGAGTAAGGATTATTGAACAAATTCTTCACTTCAAAATAGCTTGTGTTTAATGAGGAAAAGTATGAATAACATTCATGGCAAAGCATTACCACTTGTTCACACTTGCTTTTGGTGAAGCTGATGAATTTGTTGCTTGGCCGTAACGTTTAATTTGATTTGCCTCACACATTGATCTGTTTTCTTCTAGAATGTTTTTATTTTGCAAAATGCTGAAAGCACTTGTTTTCTGAAGACCATGTTTTATTCTATGAAATAAATACTGTTGGATCAAACTTATGCAGCGATACCAGTCAGTTGCAGGGTTGGAACTATCCAAGTAAAAGAGAAAATAAGGTTTATCTCAAGTTGAACTACCAATGCATATATTTTGTCTCGTGCATTTTGTGCTCCTTTAAAATGCATGAAGTAGGTTGAATTGTTTGATTTGTATGTTTTTGCCTCAGTTATCAGCAGGGAAAGGGCATGAAAAGGGAGGAGACCATCACAGGGGTTTTTTTTGCTGACTTGTCATTGGCAGAGCATTTTCAGGCTTCCTGCCTGAGTCAGCCAGGGAACAGGAGTAAATTGAGTGTTAGTACACCCTGCAGTCAATGGACACCTGGAAACCTCCCAGCATAAAGCCAAAATACAGACAAACTCCCTATGTTCATACTGCGTGGAAGAGCCATTCAGGTGGCATTTGGTTTTCAATATGCAAGACTGACTTGTGTCCATTTTTTATGTGCAATGAGAAATTGCTGGTGAATGTCTTCCCCACACACACACCCAGCCTTCCACTGTTATGTCCTGACCCTTTGAGACTCAGGTGGGATAGAAGAATTAATAGTATTCACATAGTTAATTGTACCCAGTGAAGAGCTCGGTTGCAGAGTTGCTGTCTTTTAAGTTGGTACTGTAATGTCTACTGTTAAGGAGTAACATAATTGTACACACAGCTCGAGACAGTAGCCTGGTTTAGAGATTTCATTACTATGTTGATCAGAGCAGGCATACACAATAAAAGGCTAATGAGGAGTGAGAACTGGTCTGTGATACCTGTTGTGTGATCTACATTGTGCTTGAACCTTTAGCGGACACCAGGAACCTGAGTTTAAAGCAAACAAGTGAAAGGGTTTTTTTTTTTTCTTCCAGGAAAGACCAGGAGTGGTTTTAGTGCCTCATCTAGGCCTTTTTTTTCCCCTTTGTGGCAATGATAAAGTATTGTGTTACTATGAACCTGCCAGCCCTATATATATATAAATTTCAAGCCTTCCCACACTTTGTAGCTAGGAGAAGAGGTACATATGCATAGAATTTTACCAAGTAGCTGGAAATCTGTTAAAAATTCTGCATAGCATAGTTACTTTGTAGATCTAGAATATCTCTAAAGTTGCTGATTCTGAAAACATTGTATAAGGTGAGAGATACTGTAAAACCATTTTTTTTTTTTTTTTTTTTTCACAAATACTCTGTTTATAGACTTGAAATGTAGCCTAAAGTCTGCTTTTCTGTTAGAATGTGTAATCCAGAAAGAAAAAGATGAGGGAAGATGTTTTCGTTTCTGGGTTTTGTATGAAAATTTCACTGCCTCACAAATCTCTCCCTTATGTTCATGTTTTCTATTGGTAAAAGGAGAAATGAGTGATATTCCATATGCTAAACTGCAGTTAATTTATCTTCTTGGATCTGACTTTTCTAGTCCCTTAAAATCTGTTCTAAAGCCAGATTCAGCATAAGAAAAACAAGTTCCTAAAGAGATTTGAAAGAAGATAGTGTTCCCATCCAATGCAGAGGCTGGTATTGGTTTTTCTTTCTCGTTTACAAATTTTGTTGACATAGCTTTGATGTTGAGTGTGATGTCTGCCATCCCAGTGTCACTTTGTCCCTGACATCTTGCTCTGACACTAATGAAATAAACTGATTTGTCGTTGTTACATATGGAGTTTCTTTATGAAATGAGTCTTCACCAGGATTTTTTTTTTTTCGCTACCATATAGTTACACTCTTAGAAATGTCTAGTACAGATGAACTGCCCTGCCATTAAAAACATCATTTTGCCAGCTTGAGGCTGAGGATGTAGCTACAGCAATTCGCTGGTCCTCTGTTGTCAAAAAGGGCAGTTCCATCTCCCCTGTCCCGTGAGCCTGTGGGATGGTTGATGCTGTGAAACCACTGGTAGCGTTTTATTCCTCACTAAGCAAGAGAGCAGCCTACTAGAGTTGACCAAAGATGGCTTATGTATAGACTTTGAATGACACACCAGAATTCCAGCAGCTTGGAGTCTCACAGTGCCTTAAAAAAAATACCTGTGAAAGAAAACAGCTTCTAGTTTCTGACTCTCACAAAGGTATGACTTTGATGCAAGAAAATGCTGGAAAGGTCATCAGAGGCATCATGTCTGTTCAAGAGGAGGTGTTGTTCTGCAATTTTTTCTGCTGCTGCAGTTAACCTATTACTCTAATTGAAAGAGACGACCTGGTGTGCTTTTTTTCTAAAGGGGTGTGTGTTGCTGGGTCAGCAGTAGTTTTGAATAAAAATTGTTATTTCAGTTGTTTTGTGGGATAAGGATACAGTTGTGAGGGTCAGAATGTAAAAGTAAGAGTCTGAATTAATAGCTTCTTTTGCTGTGTATGGTTCCTGCATAGCCCTCAAATCTGCTGACAATTCATTTTGCAAATAAACTGTAGTCATTCCTTTGTTTATGAAAGAAATGCAGAGAAATCTGTATAGGTGTCGAAACTGGAGATGTGAAAATACAAAGGGAGGCAGCCAAGAAATACTTTTGTCAAATGGAAATTTCCAAACTTTTAAAGTCAATGGTTTCATTATATGAGACCAAACAGGTGTCAAAGTGATTGACAATCTGCATGTAAATTCTTGATCAGATGGGGTGCTAAAGTTTCATCTGGTGAATTGAGTGATGATGTAGCCTACTGCCTAAGTGAACTTGTTCTTGTGGTAGTTAATTTGACCAGTTCACATTTTAAAATACCTGTACATTAAATGTGTATACACATATTTACACACTTGTGTACAGAAACAGGTGTGTGTATGCACTAAAACACATTCTAAAAAGGAAATCTCTCCTTCAGTGTAGTGCAGCCATTTCCTAAAAGAAAATATTTTAATACCATATTTAATTTTTTTTTTTTCTATCTGAGTAATCACCTGTTACCTAATCTTGGACATGTTCCTTTAGACCACTGCCTCTGAATGCTCCCACTCTTCCATTTTGTGCCTGCTAACAAGGGAGGATGCCAATCTCCAGTTCCCAGCTGTAATTTGGCACTGCCTATTTCCATGCCATATTTCTCAGCCTTTTTCTTGCTGCACTAACTAGTGGGCTTCCACTGCTTTTTGATCATATGCATCAAAGCAAGGAATCAATGCTGTAGACTAATAGCATTAAACAGTGTGGAAGATAGATTCAGTGCTGTAAAGGGCTGGGTTTGCTAATTGCTGACAGGTATTCTTAGCACCAGCAATTAGGTGCATAGACAGTCACTTAGCTCTGGCAGTCAGAGTTAAGCTCGCTGCAGGAGCCCAGGAGCCCTTGCTGTAGATCAGACGGTGGGTCCATCTGGCCTGGCATTCTCCCCCACGTGTAAGGACTTGTGCCAATGTTTAAGGTGAAAGTGGGAGAGGAGTTAACACCATGTTGACATGTGATACCCTCCAGTATATTTTTCGGGTGTGATATAATGGTGTCTTTTAAAAGCAGTGTGTGTTCAAGTGTTGAGGCCTGCCTAATTTTTAGAATTACTTGAAGCTAACAAGATGAGTAGTAGGGAATGTTGAATTTACAACCAGAGAAAAGAGAGGAGATGTGGGCTCTTGCCAGTTACATCAGTTCTCAAGGTTTCCCACAAGCCTGATTGACTTTCACACATACAGATTAAAACAGTCTATATCTCCACCAAGATCTTGAATCTGAAGTATGAGCAAACGAACATTAAGTGCTGACATGAACATTGTGTGGAACTTCCAAGAAAACAATGTAATTTTTGTTCTAAAGGATGTGAGTGTTTAGAGAAAATCCTGAGATACTTTCTGATCTGCTTGTGATTTTAAACAAATCCCAAACCAATTTCATTTGTTGCTAACATTTCAGTTTTTTTGGAGTCTTCTAAAACAACTTGCTGCTATTCTAAGGCAAGAATTTTATTTTTCTGAAATGATCAGCTCCTGAAGCTGAACCTGAGTGGACTGAAAGAGACAGGAGAGCCGAGCGAGTCTGAGCTGCGCCCCCGGCCCTTGGAGGTGGCAGCTGACACGCTCGGCGTTCCAGTCCAGTGCCACACTTCATTCCCTGTCTGTCTCTGTGCTTGGGCTTTACGTCATAAGCAATGAATATTTTTAATAGAGTTTGTACTCTTTTGTCTGAGATGAATGCGGGCCCACACATGGTGTAAGCTTCAACTAATTATCCTCTGAGGTCTGGTGCACATATTTGCATATGCTCTATCAGTGGACCACCAAGATTATTCAATTAAATCCTTACAATGGCTCTAAGAAGGCTGGTGATTAAAGCGTTAGTGATGACTGTTCATTTATAAAATAATTATTTTTATAAATTTCATTGTCTGCCCTTTTTTTTTTTTCCTTCTTTTGTGAAATAGGTTCTGTTGTGAGGGAAAGACTGAAATACAGGATGAATTAGTACCACAATTAAAACATCCACACAAGTGGATGCACCAACATTTCAGCTGTTTTCTTCTGTCAGATTGTTTAAAGAAACATTTCTAAGCACTTCCCAAGTCATAATGTACTTATTTCATAGAAGCTTGCCAGAGTGTTTTCCTGTATCAGCAGACTGAGGAAGTCTCTAGTTATGGCCTAATATATTCTGATGTAAGTGCTTGATAAGCATGGCTTTAAAAAAAAAAATAAATCCAGTGGGTTATTAATACAAGTGTGTTGTTGTTTAATAAAAATGTGTAATTACTAGAGATGTGACTGTACAAGTATGCCAGCTCCTGAGGCATTGAGAAAGTGATGAAGAAATGATAGTCATATAGCTATCTGAAGACAATGTTATGTTGTTACACTTTTATATAACCTTGGCTAAGATAGAAAGGGGATTTGCTTCATAGGCAGCTAATACTGTGATTCACATAATCTTAAAAACAAAACAAAGAAACCCAAACAAAACAAAAAACCAACAAACAAACAAACAAAAAAAAAGACACCAAAAAAACTCCACCAGAGTAATTACAAATAATAGCACATATAACAAGGGAAGGATATCCCTAGAAATCTGGCCAAAGGTAGAAAACTTTTAAGAGAGAGAAGGTTTTTAGCTACTTCTGTTAATGCATATTAGACTCAGATCCTGATGTGTTTACATAGATCTGTTAAGCAATACAGTGTGATTTCACCAAATAGCTCTTCAAAGTCTGCTGTTGAATTTGGGCTAGTAATTTACTAAAATGAATTTTTAAAATACTTTTACATGTGTGTGTGTGTATATATATATTGCATTCATAACTCAATAAAATTAAGGAGCTTTACTTCTTTCCAGTCCTACAGCAGTTTAATTGCACAATTGACTTGTGCTGTAACTCATGTGATTATTGTTTAAAGGCTGTCACTGCTATGAGTAGTTTGAGACTAAGTACTACAAAGCAAAGAGAGCTTGTTCTTTGTACTGGAGCAGCTGTTGACTATAGCTTTTCGTTGCCCTCTCCACAAGTTAGCTTCCACTTCTTCCATCCTCCGTGCCTCTTCAGAAGAGGCTGCAGCATCCCTGCTGTATTCAGGAGGAAGCTTTTGGGCAGCAGTCACTGATCAGACATCTACTCTCAGTCTTCAGCAGGGAGAGGCAGTAGCAGCCAGACTGGAGCATCCAGTGCTGCTTGTGGTCCATAAGCCACCTGCTGATCTGTGCTTCTGCAAATCTTATTTTTCTTCAGAAAACAAATTGTGAGTTTTCACTGCAGAATTAGGATGTTACTCTAGTAATGGTAGTTAACCATTAAAAGATGCTTAGATTTGCACTGTCAAATCTGAAGCTTATAGATAGTTCTGCTTCCTAACACCCACGTCACTGTTTTCTCAAACTTACTTTAAACAGCAAATTACATATTAGTAATTTTTTTTTACAGACTAATACTTACAGAATTGAAAATTTTCTTCATCTGCTGTGCTATTATCAAGGCACTGTATTAGACACTGTGCTGTCCCCAGGGCTTAAAATTCATGTGATGGAGTGTTACATAAATGGATGACACACGGCAGCAAATACATCTCAAAAGTTGTCATTCTTCTATTTAAAGGTGTGTGGCTTTTGTGGCCTGTATCAAGTCTCAGTATATTACAGTTTCCCAAATATGTTATCTACAGCGTGAAAGAAGCCCTCCCACAAATTTTTGGGAAAACTGAAAACAGTAACGCTTCCTTTTTCTAAAAATGCAGTGCGTGATTAGAAAGAACAGTTACAGATTGAGAAGCTTTTAATAAGTAATACAGTATTACTATTTTAGGAAGCATTTCATCCTAGCATTTTGACAGAGTTTTTAATATTTGCACTTCATTACATAAACTTAGGGTTTTGCACTGGAAGTGTGTCGTGAGAGCATATTAATATCTGAGAAAAGGCTTTGGTTTAGCATAAATATTTTCATTTGAGCACAAATCTGGGTTTAAAATGGCCTCTTGAAAGAAAGGTTTACAGTTTCATGGCAGTAGTGCTTAATCTTCTGGAAAATATCAATAACAAATGAAAAGCTGGAGTACAGTCAGTTGAATAAAAATGTCCAGGTGCTTTTTCATTAGGTAGTGAGGATACCAAAAATCCCATAACTGTAACTAAGGAGGGCTTAAAAGGGAAGCCTACAGAGCTGACACATTGCCTGAAAAAATAAACTCATAGTAGATCAGAAAAATAGTGGCAGCAGCAGCAACTGTAGTTGAGGTGTTGCATTGTCTGCCAAGAAAATTAGTAGAATTTTTGTATGCACCTTCCCAAGCATATGCACACACAAAGGATTATAAACACTTTGCTCTCAGCAGCATATGTGATGTTGTACAGGTCTGTCAGCACTTTGCTTTGAAACTTGCCGTCTCTTCACACCCTCTTTTGTTCAGAATCCCTAATGTTAAGTTGCTATACTCATATGTTTCCCAGTGGAGCCATGCAGCCTGGTTTCCAAAGCTGTTGTTTAAAAAGCTTAATTGAAAAAAGGCTCGTAATTCTAGGGTATGATAGCACTGACAAAAAAGTGCTTACATTTGCTCTTTACTGTACAATGTGGCATTACAGATTTAGTAAAATAGAGGAGTTGGTACAGCCACAGACCACATCCTTGCTAAGTTGTGTAGGGGCTGTATTTACTTAAATTTTTTCCAAATTCAGACTTTTGTTAGATAACGCTAAGTTGCTGCATTTATTTCAACGAGAAATGAGACATTCTTAGAAGAGAAAGCAAGTACAAGATGTAAAAAGTGCTGATGTGCTAATTTGTTTTCTTTTTTAACCCCCCTCCCTAGTTCAGGAATGAAGTGCTTCACAGAAGCAGCATAGAGCTAGCCTAGACTTGCTTTTGGTTGTTTCCAGTTGAACCTTACTTTTAAATGCTAGTGCAAAAATATAACGTTGGTGTAGAGAAGATGGTTGTATTGCTCTGGTAGTTTTGGTCTTCTTACCTTTCAAAGTATCTTGTTATGAGTTATGAAAAATTATGAAAAGATCAGGAAAAATACATAGACCTGCATCTTTTGTGAAATATTTCTATGTACTCTGAGTATACTAATTTATAGGGTTTGCATGTTTGCATAATAGATATTAGACTGTCAGGCTGTGAATCTTCTCTGAGACACACAATAAGTATTAGGAGGCAGATACGTGGTGTAGCATTCTTCTGAAATGTGTTCTTCAGTGTTCAAAAGGAAGGAAAATCTTTCTAAATTAAAGACATGGAGACTTGTTGCAAGTTGTATCCTGGCTTATGATTTTGTTTGTATTCTTTCAATGAAGTAGAACTCAGCCTTTACTTTGATGGTCATGTTGAGAACAAGCAAATGAGGAGACCCTAGCATTTAGGAACACATAAATTAAGTCTACAAAGAAAGGGCTTGAGAGAAGCTTTGAAGTGGCATCTAGTTTTCATTTTAGTGGGAGAAAACCAGATGTGTCTTTGGGAGTTCTGGCCCAGCTTTTTTTCTTTTGAGAGAGAGAGAGGACAGGGAACTCAACCAAATCATACAATGGAGAGACCCCAAACCAACTGTCCCCACCCTAGGACTTTGATCTTTCTTGCCACGTTTCAGTGAACTGCTCTGTTTGAAAGTAAAGATGGATAACCCTTAGTTTTTAATTATGTGCATCCTCCTGTACAACTGGATTCCACCGCTGTATTTTTTTTTCCATTCCAATTGATGTTATCTGAATTTATTCCCTTTGCAAAGATACCTGGTACTGTTAAGATGATGGCAATGCCAAAATGACAAAACTGGACAGAATTTTGAATTTGCTGGTTTTCCAGTGCTATGCATTAGAACAAAATACTGGTACGCAGCATTTTTATGTCAGCAGTCTTATAAAGCACCAGATAGAATGAAAATGAACAAACAATCCTGTTTGTGTAGGACTTGTGTAGGATTTGTGCTGGCAAGTGCTGCTTCTGGAATTATGCATTCTGTTGCTACTTAGAAAGAGAATAATATATTTGAGGGCTTTTTTTTTGGTAGTCCTTGGATCATATTTGGCCATCAAAAAGATTGTTGTTGACTATGCATTTAGTGAGCAGATTAAAACTACACAAGGCTTTTTGAACATGTCTAGAAAATAAAATAATTTTGTCTTCTGAAGGGATTAAGAGTCTCAAAGGATGGAAAGGAGAAAGAGTAGATAAGGCAAATAACATGAGTCAGATTCAAGGTTACTATCAGCTTCTAACCTGAACAAGATAAATACTTTCGCTCTGAGGGCTTGTCCATGTGCCAAAGCTAAGCTACTGCTAAGTGATGCCAAAGTCTGCAGTGTTCAGGGAAAAGGATTGGGAAGGAGAGCTTTAAAAATTCTGGAGAGAAGAGGTCAAGTTCAGTAGTTGCTGTTGAGTTGGTATGAGTTGTCTTGCACTGGGATAGCTGAAAATAGAACTTGTCCATGCGTGAGCTATTCTGGTGTGGTTAGGGGTTTTGGGGGTGTGGTGTATGTGTGTAATATTTGTTTATTTTGGTTTTGATCTTTTCATAGCAGTTCATAGTCCCAGGCCACCAGCTGAATCAAGGACAGAATATTATCTTGGTAGATGCAAGAACTATGTTTTATTTTGCATTGAAATGCTTACCTCTCGTGCCACTTCAGTCAGCTGGTCACTTTATGGAGCCAAATACATCCCAGTAGGAAACATTAATGAGGAATGGTTTGTGCCATGTACTTGAGTCTAGTGAGTATGCTCATGAATACTAATACAATACACAGGGAATTTTTTCCATCTTTGGCTTGAGTGTTTGGAATGACAATACAACCTGGCTGTGAGTACTAAAATACTAAAGGTCAGTTATAGCTTTCAGTATGAGTGCAACAGTGTGTGTGTAGTAACCCTGTGTTCTAAAAAGTTGTTACAAAAAGATTGATTTGAGCTAGAAGACAGAGGAATGTTGGTTCCGTATGCTTCTTGGAGGCTGTATGTATGGATAAGCAAAAAGTAAACACACTGGCTTCTAGCTGCCTGTGTCAAAGTGGATCATTCTTTACCACATAATAAAAGTGCAGAAACATAAATATGCAGAGTTGAAACTGAATTACGTGCTGGAGTTTGCATAAAACTGAAATTAGATTTCTCAGTAAAAAAAAAAAAAAAAAATATATATATTTTGCTTTATTTCCCCTGAGATTTATTGACCAGAATGTATTATTACAGAGTAATATATTAAATACTAAGTCTGTGTGTGTGTAGATCTGGAAATTCCTGGGTAACTTAATAACTGTCTAAATTGGTTGTTAAAGATTTGTGACTAACAAATTGTAGCTTGGTTTTAATGAAACTCTCTGCAATCTACAAGGTGAAGTTTAAAACAAAGCCTTAACCTACTGTTATGTGGGAGGATTATGACAATAATTATCAAGCTACTCTATACCTTGTACAACTATTTTGAGGAGTCTTGTCAAAGTATCTCCTAAATTAATGTCAAAAATGCAATAATTCAGATGAGTAATGAAAAAGTTTTCAAATGGAAGTTTTAAAAATCTATTCATCCAGTTAGATATATTTACAGTCATCACACTTCTTAGTTGTACAAGATGAATTTCCAGCATTTGCTCATGACATTTCACTTGCATCTAAGCTGAAGAGAAAGAAAAGGTTGCTCTTCCTTTGCCTCACCTTTTTAGAAGGAAGTGACTGTAAAGGTCTCTCAAATGCTGGAAAGCATTGTATATCCCACAGGACAGTGTTTCATGTCTACAATATTTTTTTGCCCTTTTCATGTAAAGCCAGCTACACCTCTTTACATCTCAACATCGGTGTGGGTAGTAACGAGAACTGTATTTTGTCCAAAAGCCTTTTGAAGTTTTTGGAATACTAACTCGATATATGACTCGAGCCTTAAATGAAGTATTCTTGAATAGGTTTGTGTCAGTGCTTCATCTCCTCTCTCTCTTCTTTTCCTCTCCCTTCCTGTTTTTTTGTGACGTCCCTTTACAGTCTTTGAGTGTGGCCTCTCCCTGGGTCAGTGTGAGTCTGGTGCACTCATAAAAAACATGGGATGTGCTTCCTTTTTAGGGGTCCTCAGTATTGATGGTTCTTAAGCAGAAGTCTTGATCCATTTATTTCTACATTCCTGGATGTCAGCTCATAGCCAGCTGTGAAGGTTTAACATGAACGAGGTGGCAACATTCGGGCACAGCTTCTGGAGTGCCAGCTCATCTCCATCATTATTTTTTTTTTTTTTTCAGTTTGAAGTGAGAATTTCTGAAATGTCAGAGGGAATAAAAGATAGTTTTGGGAACTGAAGAAAAAGAGGAATCATCCAGGGGTTTTTGTGGTTTTTTTAATTTAATTCTCTTCAGTCTAGGCCTTTTTTATTTGAGAGGTGTTGTAGGACAATGGTAATCAGGAATGGCATAAGCATACTTAGGTCCTCTCTTTTCTTCCCCCCAGTGTGATGGATGCATTTCTGCAACAGAAGCTTCTTTAGAAGCTAAACATAGAATTCTGCTGAATGTAGTGTGAAGGTGAAGTACTGGCACTTGCTAGCTCATTAATTAAGCTTCATAATCATCTACCCATTAACGCATTAGTAGGTTTTTTAAATCCCAGTACAGAAAGTGCAAAGAATTGGGCTCTTGCTAATTGTTTGCTTTAGGTTTATGCAGATTTATCCAACTACCCATTGACCATGAAAGTAGTGTGAATATTTTGTTAGGCTTCTGTTTGGAGGTACGTTTTAATTAGTGATGCTCCGTAACTGTAAAATTTTATTATCCAAAGGAACTTTCAAGAAACCTGGGCAATGTTAAGATAGTCTTGTTAAGTCTTGGTTGTTTCAAGAAGCAGGAAGAGTAGAGAGCATAACGTCTGTGAGGTGAGCTGTACTTCATGGTTTTGAAAGCTAAGATGGATAAGTGAATAGGCAATAAAAGAAGTAGATGTTAAGGATGAAGTGCCATTCAAAGCTTTTGCTGTTCAACACCTCTTCTGCTATCTTGCAACTAAAGCACTTTTGTTTGCTGTCTAGGTTTGTTCTTTGTTCAAGAATATTTTTCAGGGCTGAACTTGTGATAAGGAAGGCATGATGTTATATAAGATACCCAACATGAAAAACATATCATCACATATTCTTTACAACAGTAAATACTATCAAATGGGATTACTTTCTTTGTGATTTACAGTGCTGTTTTGAGATACTGGTGGTTTTTTTAGCATTATTTATTTTTCAGTTTATAAATATTATTTAAAGTGTTAAAAACAGAAGAGGTGAGTTTCTTTTGAAGCGTGTGGGTTATATCTGAATAACGCATCTGCATATATACTCATTGCCTCTCTGTGTGTAATTTCTGCTTGTGTGCTTCTGAATCACTTGAGCCAGGTTTAAATTTCATCAGTGCACTTTTCCTGCTCTCTTTCCTGCATTTTGGGGCCTGAGAGTTCAGAGGGGGTTATTGTAGTTGAAGCACCCCTTGACTCACAGCTGCACAGTGTTGCTGCGGTGCCAGCTCCACACTCTCAGGTCTCCTTGGAGCATAACTGGGGCTGGGACCTGCTGCTTGTGTTGAGGCTGTGGGTGGAAAAGCCCCAATCTGCAGCAGCCACAGGTTGTGACTGTCAGCTGATTGACATATCTGGGAAGCAGGAAAGGCAATTCCTCCCCTTTTCTTCCTTCCCCTCTAGGGCTGGAGGGCTCAAGTCAAAACATTTCCTTCTTGAGTGGCAGCAGCTGATTGTTGTTGAATTTTGGCAATTTATTCCAAGTTGTGGGAGCTGCTGTGATCTAGCAACAACTGCATTTCTGGGGAACATGATACTGCAAAGTGTGGTTTTGTGCTGTTGGGGGTGAAGCCCTCAGCCAGCAGGTTCCCTGCCGCTTGAGGGCTCCCAAGATCACTGCAGGGGACTAGCACTTTGAATTAAAGTGTCACCAGCAAGAGTAGAACTGTGATTCCAATGCTTTGCTCTTATTCCAATCACTGAACTTTTATCTGTATTATTGGTAAATTTTGAACTAGTAACTTCATGTTCTAAGCTAGAAGACAATTGCTTTTAGAATAGTGGTATTTTATCCCTACAGAGCAATTGTCTGGCTGATGTTTAGCTTGTCCCTGTCTAGCTGAAATCCTGTTTATAAATATATAAAGACTTAGCTGAAGTGAATTATCAGTGATTGTGTATGAGCTCTATTACTGCACTAGTTTTTAAATTCAAAATCTTTACCAGCCCAGTGCCAATGTTTTCCATCTCTTTGCAGAGTGTTAATGAAGATTCCTTAATGCTTACCATATTTTTAATTACTTAACATGTATATGCATTTGTCGGCGTATACACAGACATGTTGTAATGAAATATTCATAATTGTTTTCACTGAGCTTATATACTCAGTGTACTAGATTTATATACTTGACTTGGAAAAATAAAGATTGCCTAATTATTTTCTTTATCTTTCTTCCACAGTCATAATGAGCGAAAAGTAACCTGCAAGCATCCAGTGACAGGACAGCCATCACAGGACAACTGTATTTTTGTTGTGAATGAACAGTAAGTGGCATCTGTTCCAGTTCAAAAAAATACATGTTTTAAATTTTTTTAATATTGAAGTTAGATTCAGTGACTGCTAATTACAGTATTTGTTTTCAAAGTCAGATTAGAATGTATAATGTTTTACTTGTTTAAATTATTTGAAAGTCATATTAAATATTTAGTACTAATTTTTAAGGCTTAAACCATAGCCCAGATTAGTTATATGATAGAAATGCACTGTGTTTATGCACTGGGTGAATTTCCACTTGTCACTTTACTTATTTTGTAGTGTTAGCAAATGACCTATATATTATATAATAATCCCATAAACTTCCATAAAAGGAATAAATTTCTTAATCACTTAATGACAATCATGTCCCCTTAATCTGTTTTGTTTTGTCTGATAGTTTCTCCTCAATCAGTTATTTTCTTGGCCAGTTGAGACACTTTCTGAATCACTGGATAACAATGTGGTTTTGCTATCTGTATACGTGGCCAGATATTGGGTGTCCTACTTGCCATCATTGCTAGAGAGAAAACCATCAGAACTGCAGCACGTGAAACTTCACAAACCTGTGTGTTCTCACTAAAGTGAGACAAAGCCACATGAGGTCTTTGGAGAGCATTTCTTCCCATTTCCATCTCATGCTCATAACCTGTCTTTTTCCGTCCCACCAACACCTTGTGCTAACAGAGAAATCCTATTTTAAAACAACATCTTAATCTTCTAGAATAGATTCAAGTTTAAAACATAGTGCAGGTAACTACAATGAAGTGTGAATTGCTTTCAAGTTGTAAAAGTAGGACACAGGCTGTTTTAGGCTTTATCTAGGGGTGCTTTTTAATAGCAGTCTGCACACACAGCATGTTCTAGTGCTATTACATATTCTATTTTCAGGACTGCTGCAGCAATGACATCTGAAGAAAAGAAGGAGCGACCAGTAAGCATGATATGTGAAGCAACTAACTATAATCTGACATCAGATTATGCTGCTCATCCAATGAGCCCTGTGGGCAGAGTAAGTCTTTATGTCCAAAATAAGTTAAAATTAAAATCATTTGGTTTTTCCACAAGGTACTAGACAGTGCTATATATTAGTATTACCTTTAAAAAGAGAAACAAGGCATATATTTTTTCAGGGCATTTGGCTCCTTTCATGTTTAATTTGGAAACTGAAACAAATTATCACTGAAGCTGTCATTTTTATCAGGTATTTCAGATCTTATCACTTGCACATTAAATTGTTAACAGAATCTGACCTTTCTAATCTGTGTGAACAATTCTTGAATGACTGCTCAGACATCTGGGTAAGCATTGTTGTGGAAACTGCTCGATCACAAACAGTTCACTAGATTTCCACAGGTAAAATAGAATTATAATTGTGTGTAAGAAGTAGTTACAAGAGAGATGGAAGGTGACCCTGTGCTAAAATTAAAGGGCAGACAACATGGTTTGCTGTTGTTGGACCAGAAGCAGAAATCCTGGTTTCTTAGAAAAATTCCTGGGGAAAAGTCCTTGAGATTCCTAGGTCATCTTGACTTGTGTCCTACTTTCTTCATTTACCCAGCTTCTTAGAAGGTTAAGGTAAAAGCCCAGATGTTTATCAAAGTCATGGGTTCAATTGTATCAACTTTTAAGTTTATTGCATAAAGCTGATGAAGCTATTGTGTACCTTTTTTTTTTCATTTTATGGACAGCTTTCCTGAAAGGAAAGTGCACTTGCTACAAAATTAAGAATTTCCTTGAATTTGCTAGGACACCAAGATAACAACTTTGATCAGTGATGACAGATAAGAGCCATATAATTTCTTCCACCCAGAAGTCACCATTTAAACAAGGGGAAAAAAAAAAAAAAAAAGCCAGACTTCTGTTATTCATTGGAAACTTTAACAGTGAGAAGTGCTCTTCAGCAGATTAATCCAGCCTGCAAGAGAAAAATTGGATTGAAATTATTTTCCTTGTGGTAGGAAACATTGTAAGGTTTCTTTAAGGACATTTGAGAAACATATTTTTGTTGTTTCAAATGTCTCATTAGACAGGCAGAATCCTTGACCTACCTTAGAAAATTGTTATTTAATGAGGAAAATGTCTTAATCTACTAGTGTTGCTGGGTGGGAAAAAAAAGGAGTCACAGATTAATTATAAACAGTAAAAAAAATCCATCTCAACTTCCATATGGTTATGTTTAAGTCCATGCAGGAAAGCCTGTTTAATACAAAGCAAAACAAAACAAACTAGAAAAGAAACAAACCACACCCACCAAACTCAAACATGACTTATCCTTAAAATGACCAAGCAAACAGAAAACCCAAGGTAACTTAGTGTTAGAGTTGCAATAGTGCTGTCAATTCTAATAGTTACACAGAAAATTAATTACAAGAAAACTGGCTAGGAAGAGCTCTTGGTTTAGAGTAGGAAAGGAATTACAATTTAGGAGCACATGTTTTATGAACACTTTTTGTTAGGCTTTGTCAAAATAGAAGATTAAAATGCCCTTTAGCATGTTTGTCTCAGTGTTCTAGAGGGAAATGGAGAATGCTATGCCTCAGTTCTTGCAATTTCTTTCCTTCCATTGATTAATGACACTTTAGCTTCCTGTGGAAATTACTATATATTGAAGAAATCAACTTTTGTTCTACTTTCTATTCCTCCTGTCTTCTCTAGTTAATTAAATGCACTTAAAATACTACTATGATTACTGTGACTATATGTACTATCACAGTACATCAGTTTTCAAATTGACTGAATTTCTGCAACACCATTTTAAAAGTTTTGTTTTCAGGAGATGAATGCTTACAAAGTAGAACCACAGCTAATGTTATTCAGCATTTCCTGGTGGTTATTTAAGCCTAATGAGTTGAATAGTTTTTAAAGATAACCATACAGTAATGGCTCACTATTTGGACGTGGATATAAACAGATTTTTTTTCTATGGGTTTATTCATATCTCCCAATAGTAGAACCTGAAATTCTCAGCTGTGTTATCCACCTTTAAATACAATATGTATAGGCTCTGTGTATTGGAGCACAGTAAAAGAGGAGTGAAGTATTGGTGAGGAAAGTAAATTACAGAGCAGAACAATGCATCATGTGCATTGTATACCTATTTTTTAGGTATGTTTTAGAGATAACTTTCTGTTTTCAGAGACAACTCGTGAACACACATGGAAGGTAATAAGGAATAGATGAAAAGTTTGTGGTACAGCTAAAGTTTTGGATAGTTGAAAGGTGCAGAAATAAGTTCTCCCTTTCATTAATGTTAACTGATCCTGAATAGATGCAGAACTTGGAGAAGCTTTTATACTGTGGCAGAAAGACCCATTGGAGCCTAATGCTGCTGCTATCTAGAGGGTAATATGGAGTGAGGCAAAAATCAGTGTTTCCTCACTAAAAGTCTTATTTCTAATCCTCCTTTTCCACTATATTCATGATGCTGGCCAAATGGCATACTATAGCTCTGTTAAGTGCTGCTTCTTCATTGTTGTCTTGAAGTTTAATTCTAAACCAGAGGTCACAAGCACAGAACTCTGACTGGGAAAAAGATCTACATAGACTTGAGATTGCTACAGTTATATATTTTCACATCTCTTTTTAAAACTAAGACTTAATTTTTGTAGTTGTCTTCCTTTTTTTTTTCCCCACTGTTAAAATCACAGCCTAGACAAGTATAATTGTATGTCATGAAATGCATTCAGAGAATCAGCTTCACACATTACAAAGTCAGTCATATTATCAGTCACCCTGCACATTTCATCTCCCCTGCTCTTCATTGCTGTCCTGATTGTCAGCAGAATAAGGCTAACAAATTTGTCACCATAAGTGTCTTGGAGTGTTAGCCCAGGACAGCTGCTGCAGAGCCCCTCGTGTCTCCATTAGAGCTAGGGTGTATCACATTGTTTATAAATATTCATCAGTTTATTTGTAAATTTTTCATACAGTGCTGAAGCTAGTCCAGCTTCAAATGGCTAGTTTAGGTATAGCCATACCTCTCTTCTCAGTACTAAGGTTAGACAGACATTTTGGAGCAGTAGTCATGGGATACATTGACAAAGAGCAGAGTAGGTAGGAGCAATGTGAAGGGCAGTATTGGTGCTCAGGGCTCAGCACCTGTACTGTGTTTTCATGGTTTATCTTTAGACTAGTCCAGTACTACCCCTTGTGCGTCTTAGATTTTAGTCTATCTAAAATAAATCCAGTTTGCTCTACTGTGCAAACCAAAGCACAGTAAGAGTGAATGATTGGTCAAGCTAAAATGCTGAGGCAGAAACCCACTCAGCTCATGGAAAACTACAACATTGTGAGGCACTGAAATTGCCTACAAAATCTAGAAGCCTGTATCATGTTGGTTTGTGGTTTGGAAGATAATGTAAGCCTTGAAGACTGGAAACATATTTTTAAAGAGAAGCTGAAAGTAGAAAAGATTTAAATTTTCACTCTTTGAATTCACATACAGAAAATTTCCTTTTCAGCAAGGTTGTCAACCTATGTTTTTTTCCAAATACAAGCACAATAGGTTTAGTGTTAATTACTTTTGTGCTAGTTCTGAAACTGGGGAAGAAGCCTCACAGGAATTCTGTGTGCTTTACCTGCTAAGGAGAGAGAAGAGCAGCTTGCAGAGTGACAAAGTGAACAGCCCCAGCTACTGACTGCTCTGTTGCCCAGAGCTAAAACCCTGCTGGTGTTTTTCTTCAGATCTGGGAAGGAGTCAATACCACTGGCTGCACTTCCTGGCTTCTTTCTCGGTACTGGGCCTACAGGATCCCTTCCATAGGTTCTGATTTTGGAGGCATCACAGTTGCTAGGAGCATTCCTTAGAATAGGTCAGATGGTACCAGACGTGACTATAAGTTTGCTAGCTCTGCTACCTTCTACATCTTCCAGTGAGTGGTTAGTAGTTGGACTCTTCATTCACTATCCCCCTTTTGTCTTTGCCTTCTCCAGGAGCTGAAGCTGTGCAGTATATCCTACATTTTCAGTGCTGTGGGGTAAAAAGTAGTTGAACCCCCTTCAATTCTTTTTTTTTTTTTTTTTCCTTGCTTCCTGTTTCTCCAGCATGAGAACATGGGATGGCCAGAGATCACAAACACAGCAAGCAGAGGAGGAGATCTAAAAAGTTTGAGAACTCAACCCTAGTTTATATATACACTCACAATATATCAATATCCTAAAATACTTGTCATCTTGAGGCTGTTGTGAATGGTTATTCTCTTTATGCTGTGTGTGTTAAAATAATCACAAGTCATCTAAAATGTTCTTTGTGTTAACTAAAATTAGAAAGTGCTTGTTATGCTGTGTTTAATTAAAGGAAGTTTATATTCACAGTGGGTAAAATGTAACCCATTAAAACTTTGCTGTGAGCTCAGGGAAATTGGAATTAATATGGCTTATTGTCAAACCTACCTAAGAGATATCTCTCTAAATTATCTGAATTTGTCAGTAGACTTCAGATTAGTAGTACTTGTGGTTGGTTGTGTTTTCAGGAGCACACTTAAATTATTAGCGTTTTACAAGCACAGGAAGTCTGGAAAACTCCTGAGAGGTTTGGAACCTTTAATAACTAATATTAAAGCAGCTATGACTGTTATAAATTATTTCTGATCAAAATCTTGTCACAGCTGATGTGTGATATGCCAATATAGTAGCCATATAGGTATAGATGTAGTTAACTTTATAATGTGCTCTGGATTGTTTATAGGTTGCCTGTATATTCCTTTTTACAGCTGGATGTCATAATTCTCTTGGCTTCCTACAAACCTTCGTCCATTTTACACTGGTAGAATTTTTCAGATGAAAATGTAAAAGATTTTTAATTTACTTTGAATCACATATTCAGTTGCTTTCTCTATCTTGCTCTCCAGAGTTGAGTCAAATTTCTGTATGTCCAAGGAAAATTAAAAGCAATCTCATTGTTTTTATATTCCTTCTTGATTCTTTCAAAAAAGAAATATAAACCAAACTTGTTTCATTGTGTTATAGACTTAAAGCAAACACACATAGGTTTTAGTAATGTTGCTCTTTTTTGGCTAAGCTATGTTGTATTCTTCAATTAATGTCATAGTTGACACAACCTGCACATCATTTTAAATTGTAGTTTTAAGTTTATGGTTTTTAACCTACTGTGGAATTCTCTTGGAAGCATGGATAAAACCCAGCTCAGTTCTGTGGTACGTGTTGAGAGAATTTCCATAGAGGAACCTCATACCCTAATTTACAACAAAGTCCAAGTGTTTGTTTAACCTTCCTCCTTTAGGAACTTTGCACAACCTTGTATGATTATTCTCAGTAATAGAGATGGGGAAGCTGGAGCACAAGATTATATTGTCTCAATTCAAATAGTGGATTTGGGGCAGAGCCATGAACACAGCTTAAAAAACTTACTTGAAATTCTTTTGCAGAGCAGGGTAGTTTTCTGTATCACGTGGCAAGGTCTCTGAGGCAACAATTCTTAGAAAATTTAAAACACAAGTAAACATTCAACTCTTTCAGTTGCAGAAAAAACTAACTGTAGGCTGAGAAGAATGAAGTGTGAATTGGCAAAGTGCTGCACGTTTCTTTATGCCTTTTCCAATTTCTTTCGGTTACTCAAGTACAAGAAGGTTAAAATCTAAAATGCATTATTTATCCTCCTCCTCTTAAATATCTGTGATCATTGCATAGCTGTAAGGTTGTAAAAGGTACAAGCAACGGCAGATATAAGCACTGGAGTTCCAGTGTAAAAGTTTCAAAGTATATCTTAGTGCAAGCAGGTAAAATAATGAATATTCAAACCAGTCCAGAGGTCATAGAGCGAAGGGTTCTTGAGAGGGGAGAAAGAATAAGTTTAATTAGGAAAAAGTTAGAAAAGGGGGGAGTTATATAACTTGTTGAAATCTGGACAAGTTTTCATGTCTTAGGCCAGTGTTGGGAGCAGGAAAGAGTAGAATTTTCTTGCTCAGATAATGTAATTTTTCCATAGTTAATAATAGTTCTGTTAGTTTTACTTCTCTTTCTACAATTTAGTAAACTTTCTAGCTACCATAGAAGAAGGTCAGATATGTATTTGGTTGTTTTTTCTTGCTAAAAAAAAAATTCTTTAAGTACTTGTCTTGGGATTTGTCTTTAAATTCTCTGCAGAGGAAAAAAAGCAGGAAATGCTGAAGCCAGCAGAATCATCATAATAATTATTTATCTAAGAAAGGAATACAATTTGTAGTCTACAATCGTTCAGAGGAACATGAAGGAAAAGATCTTAAAGTAAAGAAAATATGATTTTTGAACAGAGACTGATGTCAAGTTTTCTTTAAACTGTTCAATTTAGACATCACGATCTTCAAAGAAGGTTCATAATTTTGGAAAGAGATCAAACTCAATAAAGAGAAATCCTAATGCTCCAGTTGTCAGACGTGGCTGGCTCTACAAACAGGTACTCTTCCCCTCTTCACTTCCTTTTTTGCCAAGGTGTTTGATGTACAAAACATGATCATTTGCAGAAAATATAATTATAGCAATATCAGAGTGAAGCTATAAACTGTGAGGAACTGACACATGGTATTTTAATTAATTTGTAGCATTGTGATACAAATGAGTGAGGGCATCAAACAAGTATATAGCATTGATATATATACATATTTCTCTCTAAAATACAGAAAGGACTTGAAAGATCTAGGCAGGTGTTGGTAGTAAAAAGCTGAAGTAACTTCAGGCATGCTGAGACGATGGGACAAAGATGTATGGCCGAGCATATTGTTTTTTTTAAATTCTGAAGTTTTTTTGTTAAACTATATCTCTTAATATTTTTTTTAAATGTAAGTAAATATTTTCAATAATGAATTGAAAGTCAAGAATTTTTTCACATATGAAAAGAGAGAGGAATGCCTGTTTTCTTAACTCAAAGATAATCACCTTAAAACCAGAGATCATTTTGTTTTCCTGTTGAATGTAAATATGAAGTATTTCCCCGTTCTTCACAGAGCTTCTTAGCTGATCAGCCCTGGTGTGTTCTGGTGCATGGGTTTATTCCTTTCCAGATGAAGAACTGAACATTTCCCTTTGTTGAACTTCATAAGGTTCTTCTCTGCCTAATTTCCCAGCCTGTCAAGGTCCCTCTGAATGACAGCACAATTCCCTGGTGTATCAGCCACTCCTTATAGTTGATATTATGTGCAAACTTGCTGAGGGTGCACTCTGTCACAGTGTGCAGGTCATTTATGAAGATATTAAATAGTCCTGGCTACATTCTCAGTGTCTGGGGTGGACTATAGCAACTGGCAGCTACTGGTGCCACTGATCACCGTTCTCTGGGCCTGGTAGTTCAGCCAGTTTTAAACCCACCTCACTGTCAAAATGCATATGAATGAATGGGGTTTATGTGTAAAATGATTTAAATGCTATGATGTTTAATTGTTTTTTGTAAGAAAAGAGGTTGCTGCATGTTTCCATGTTGTAGTAGGAACTGAAAGTCAGTTTAGTCAATACCAACAAATACTGTCTTCAGAAATTTACAATGAAAGCTTGTGCAGGTTTGTTATTGATCAGTAAGTTTCTCGACATGTTTATGTAATCACAGAGAACAGCAAGTTTTGTTTGACTCGGGGTGTGCTGTCTCATTGCATGTAGTACTGTTCTTCTGTCATTTTCTACTAATTTTTAAGTCCAGTCAACTCCTTTGGGAAAGCATTCACTGAAAATACACTGTTACTATATTACAACATAATCAAGAGGAAGCAATAATTAGTAAATCCTCTGATACAGAAAGGATACACTTTAGAGTAGGAAAGAATTTATGATACGAGGAGCACAAAATAGTTTAGCGTGCCTCTGCTGTTCCTGACGAAGGGCTGAAGATCATTCCTAGCATGTCTCATTGCTGGCAGAATTTTACGTGTGGCTGTGTAGAAACCTGTTGGTGGTTTTGGGTGATGGAATCAATGTGAGGTTGCATAACAGCCTCTTCAGAAAGTCTGTCTGAGGGCTTGTGGTAATCCTTCATACTGAAGAAGTTTGGATGTTTTCACATGATGGAGTTGATTTTTATGGCCAGTGTCCTTTGAGCCAAAGGTCCAGCACGTTGCTCTGCTACTGAGTCTGCTTTCCTTGCAGTGAGGTGAGGAAGGCAGTTCCCCCTCCTCCTCGCTGCCTTTCCAGTTGTGAAATGGGAGCTGACTGCTATGGGCAGTGCTTCCAGACTTCATCAGTGCTTGTTAAAGCACTTTGAGAAGCTCAGAAGGAAGATGCTATAAAGTGTTTAGTTATTCTATTTGTGAAAATGTTTGTGGCAAAGGGTTTTTTTTAACTATTTCTGAATAATATTTCTTAGCTAAGGTCTGATTTACCGTTTCTTCTCCCTCCTTCAGCTTATTTCCCCCCACCCTAAGAGGAGCAGAGCTTGAAATACAAGGCTAAAAATGATTCTTTTTTACAAAAAAACCAAAACAGCCCCAAAATGAAATCCACACCACCTCAGCTTCTCATTATAGGCTCCCTCTTCTTGGTTGTCACAAAACCTGCTTACTACAAAAATATTGATAATTCACACATACTCTTCTTGGAACAGATTAACATATTTATTAAATGTGACTCAACAAGGATGTGCATGCTGTGATGCTCTGCCTTATTTACACTGCAGCAGTGGTGGCAGTCTTTCATTCTGAGTTGTGCAATGTAAATTGGTTGTAAGCGTAAAAGAAAATGAAATTGCTTTAGGAATAAACTTTTTTTGGGGAAAAAAACAGCTCTAGATATATAAGTGGTAATAGAAGGTGAAGTTCAGGGAGTTTTTTCAGGAAACAAAGGAGGATGTACCCCAAGTATTACCTTGCACTTTTCCTTTTTAAGAAAAAAATATACTTTTTTTTGTTAACTGTAGATTGTAGTCTCTAGCCTGCTAAAATAATGGATTATTACTTATTATTGAATCATGTTCACTTCAGGCCTCCTGGGTTATTATGATCTTTGTTTGCAGTGTCAAGTCTGTGATGAGATGTCAAAGATACTTAAAATATCGTAGCCAAGAAACTGCATGACTAGCACACCACCACAGTTATGCACCACTGGTTTAGTTTATGAACCATTACTATTAACAGTCTGAAAGTGCTTATTTGGTCACTTTGGTTAATACAGGATAGTACTGGAATGAAGTTGTGGAAGAAACGGTGGTTTGTGCTCTCAGATCTGTGTCTCTTCTATTACAGAGGTAAGTTCCAGTCAGGAAAGCTTTGGGAATTCTATGGGAAGCAGAAATATAGATTTTGACACACCATTCAAATATAAGAAATAAGAAGCTGATACTTAAAAGATTAAATAGTTGTATAGCTGTCAGTATCCAGGCCTGCTACTTTTATCATTCTGTTTTGTTGGTTTTTTTTTTCTTTCTTAATTACCAATTTCACATAATTGCTTCCTGCCTGTCAGGTATGCTCAAAGGGCAAACCCATTCACAGCTACATCTTCTATTAAATTCTAGATTGTAATTTTCTTTCTGCATCTGTTGCTAGGAACTAGGGTATGCCAGGTTAAATCTGGTTGGTTTTTTTTTCCATGCAAATTAAGTATCTAAATGGGGATAGGAAAAGGATAGTGCAGAGGAACTGAAACTCTACCTTTGGAGTGAGAAAGAGGATACATGCCTTCTGGGAATCTAATCAGTGCTCGTTATTACTCATGAAGTGAACTGTTGTCCAATTCTTTATGAGGAGAAGTCTCTGCTGTATTTAGGAAAATAATATGTAGCTACAGTGGACTAATTTTATATTGGAAAAATTAGCTGCATATAATTCTAATCTGGAGATACGGATGTTAGAAAACTGATTCTTTCACCGTTACAGAAGATTAACTGTAGTGCTCCTGAAGGGATAAAAAAATAGGATTTGTGTGTATGGAAGTGTATTCAATCCTGAAATAAGGTGTACAGCCTTAATAGTTTAAAGGAGTCTAAGAGTGAAGAAGATTGTAAAGCACAGCAAAAATAGAGGAAAATAAACAGTTAAGGCCATCTGCAGCCTTAACTGCAGATGAAGAGAAAGAAAGGGTTTCAGTTTAGGATGAGACTTTAAGATTGGTAGAAGTGATGTTGATGCTGGTGATGCTGAAAGCAGTGACTGATGAATTTAAAGTGCTGTTCTGTTAAAGTGCAGCATGGTTCTAATTTAATCAAAACAGATCATGAAATAGAAAAGCTCTGTAACTGGTTTACTTGACAAATTCTGAATTATTGAAATGTAATCATTAGCCTTTGGTTTTTTATGCCAAGAAGTATGCATGGCTGGATAAAACACTGCTGAGTCAAAATTAGGCTATAATTTCAGTCGTGGAGGCATCAATTATGGTACAGTTCCACTGCATTTAGTTAAGTGGTCATTATATACTCTGTGCTTTCTTGTAAGGTTTTCTTATTTTAAAAAAGTTTTCAGCCTCTCCCTTCCAAAGGTTCTAAAAAAATGCTGCTAACTGGCTGCCTTAAGAACAGATTAAATTGACTTAAAATACTGCATGTGAAGTATCTCTGAATAAAACAAAGAAGAATAAACAAAACCAACAACAAATAAAACAAATCCAAACAGCTCTGTGATTTTCCTTTTTCATTTCTACATGTTATTGTGCCAAATAAGCTAAAATACAAGCAGAATAGTCTAAATTGTTTACATGATAAGAAGGAAGTCGTGTACTTACTCCCAGATCACAGGCAGTGCTTCTGATTGCTTAGTTGTGGTTTTTGGGGGTTTGGGGGTTTTATTTTTTTTGTTTTGTTAGTAAATCTTACAGAACTTGTACAATTGTGTTACCACGTTAGCACCCTTAATTCAGAGATGAAAAGAAATTTTGTTTCATTGTATTTTTTCAGAGCTTAGCAAGCACTCTTTCTGTTTCACAGAGGGATAGGAGGCTGTCTGCTTTCATATTGGAAGGTTATTGTTGCAGCAAATAAAAGATCTTAGAGCTAGACAGAAGATCTGCTATTTTCCTCTTGTATTATTCATACACAGCATACAAGTAAAGATGGGTATGGGGCAGTGTAATGTGCAGATAAAAGCTAGTCTGATTGGAAACAGGTTTTTAAAATATGGAAATGGAATGTGGCAGTATGTTTTCAACAAAGACCAAAGTCCTCCACATACACAGCTGTTCGGTGGAACAAAAACCCTTAGTCTCTTTATATGGCACTAGTGGCTGTGGCTTAGTTAGGAGACAGAGTAGGATCTAGCAGAAGAAGGGAATTCTTCCCCAAAAAAGCAGTCCAAATGACATAAACCTCAACATTTGCTGTGTATTCTATGACAGGGGGAAAAAGCAGGACTGATTTTTTTATGTGTATACCTAGCAAGGAGTAAATATCTGAGAGGGAAAGATGGGACAGTTTGAGGCATACTTATGAGTACAGTTCAGTGCCTGAAAGTAAATACACTCTCTTCCTTTCGTTTGTACCTTTTAATCAGAATAATTTTATGCTCAGTTCTCCGATTAAATAACTATTCAAGAGAGCATAATTTTTACATCTAATGTCGTGTGATGCTAGAAAAGCTGGGCAGAGCTTTCCCCATAAAAAGAACTTAAAGTTGTGGCTTTTCAGAACTAAGTGAGTAAACAAGAACTGATAAAAGATTTTTAAATCTACCTACAAGAGGTAGTCCTTTTTTGCTGTTTAGATGTATTGTAATAGTTACAGTATTAATTTTCTATACCTGAAGCTGTGTAATATCTATAGCTCCCTGTTACTTTCATAGGTATAGTAATTTGTTGTGGGCAGTATCTTCAACTAAAAGAAGTGTTTTGGGAGACAGTCTCCTAAAATACTGGTTGAAAACAGAACTTCTGTATCTGAAATATAGTTAAAATTAATGTTGTGAATTGCATCCAATTACTCCTTTATTAAAGTATAACGATATAAGAGCTGATTGTGCCTTCCAATTTAAATGTCAATTTATTATTATAACGTATTGTTCTAAAATTCTATCAAAAACAAGGTTCTCCAAAAAGAATTTTTGTTTTGGGGGAAACTTGGAATTTTTTTTGCAAATTGCATGAAACATATGCTTTCTTGCAAGTAGAATGTAATTCAGTGTAAACTCTTAATGAGAATTATAAAAACTCATAACTTAATATGCCTAATATCAGAAGAAGAATGTGCAAATTTTCTTTAAGGCCAACAGTCTTAAGCAGTATTTCAAAATACTTTTGCTCTCATAGGTATTTGCAATTTTTACTGAGCAGGCAATTGATGGCAGGTATTGTTCTTGTTGCTGAGGTGGAGGCTTGGCTTCCACCTGCTTTTCAGTCCTGAAGTCCTATGCAGGTGAGCTCTGCTCCCCAGAAGAACTCGAGGCAGAGCTATTTGTGGTGTTTTCTGTAAGGCAGATTCCACAAGGTAGCTTAAAAGGTTAAACTTTGACAGAACTAGCACACTCTGGAGGGGCTTTTGTGCTTGTCCACCTTTGGAAAAATGCCAGGAGGCCATTTTCAGGTGGCCTGGATTTCGCAGCACTTGGCAGGTTTTTGGGGGCACACACTTGCTCCTAGCACTACGTTCTGCAGCACGTGTTGGCAGGGGGAGGCTGCACAGTGCCTCTGGTGCACTGCCCACTGCTGAGGCTTTACACAGACCCTGCATATCCAAGCAGCCTGGCTTTCTGAGTTCC
>NW_008615410.1:36798-99779 GCF_000691845.1 Merops nubicus
AGGGAAACCTCCTGCTAGTGGTGTTGTGTTGCTAAATACAGTTTCACTGAAGTGTCTGAATATAAGTATTATGTGTCAAAACATTTTGTGTCTCTAATCAAAGACTGTACGTTCACAGATGAGAAGGAGGAAGGAATACTAGGTAGCATACTTCTACCTAGTTTTCAGATATCTGTGCTTTCTGCTGAGGACCATATTAATCGCAAATACGCCTTTAAGGTAAGGAAGTCAATTTTTCAGTTTAATTTTATGTCTGAAAGCACAATAGTCTAGTGATAGAAACTCATTTTACTGGGTTACTGTGCAAAACAGAATTGGCAAACAGCTTCAGTCCCTGACTGGTTTTTCATAATACAGTATGAGGTATTTAGCCTGATATAAGTAGAGACTAGTAGAAATTACTAGAATGAGAAAATGGATGAATATCACTAATTATTATTAGTCTCTTTTTTTTTTTCTTAGTTCATGTATCTTAGATATTGTATGGTATTTTAGAACTGTAAACTGCATCTGAGCTTACCCACTAATGAAAGTTCTGTAGTTATTTAGATATAAATTATCTTTGCATATAAATAAAAGCAAGGTTTTATCACTTAAATCACAATATTATGTGAATATTTGTTTGGAGTGTTTCACAGCTCATCTTTTAAATCATTATATAGATCATTCTACTAAATACTCTCTCTTGACTTTTTTTTTCATTTTATGAGCTCCTTTTGGCTCTTCTTTTGGCCTCCTAAGCAACGCATCATTTATCTACTGTGGTAAGTACAAATTAAAACTTACTGTATCATTCAGGCTGCAAAAATCCATGCCAGAATCTTACTTATTATATTAATTTACATTAATGGATATTCAAGATAGTTTTTGATGTATTGAAGAAATGTAAGGGTTTTTTACTGAGTGTATTAATGAAGAAGTAGCTATGATTGAAAATTCTAGGCAATTAGTTTGAAAATATGAACGCAGTGAGAGAGAAAAATTGAAGTATTCCTTACAGTGTTTTTTCTGATAATATTTGCAGAAATCTTATTATCAAAAACATTATAGTGAGTATACAGTAACATTATTTGCCTTTTTTCTTTTACAGAACCTTACATTTTTATTGCAATGACCATGTCATTTCCAATCAGGCAGCTCATCCAAACATGAGGACCTATTATTTCTGCACAGATACAGGGAAGGAAATGGAATTATGGATGAAAGCCATGACAGACGCAGCACTTGTGCAGACAGAGCCTGTGAAAAGGTAGTGTGAATTGACAAAACAGTGGCACAGGGTGTTTCTTTCTTGTACTTAGCTTGATTTATTTGAATGAAAGGATATACCTTAAAATAGAATGTAAACTGGCTGAAGTAATTTCTCCTGATATTGAAAACCCCTTACTAATTTAATGATGTTGGATAAAATTTTGAAGCAGTCCAAATAATCTTAAGTTCTGTTCTGAATATTGAATGTAATGCATGCATGAGCTGGAACGAAAAAAAACCTGACTGATTCCCTTAGCAGGTGACATCAAAAGAAATACAATGACAAATACTGTATAGAAATATAGTTTGACTTCACTGGCCCACCTCACCAACAGGCAACAGCAGCTCAACTGGTGCTAGTCTTTGGCTTAAACCTATCAAAAGTCTCAAATTCACAGCTGTAGTTTCTGGCTAAGTTAAACAGTGATATGTGTGGGCAACCTGTGGGGAGCCATTATTGTTCATCATTAGCCTGTCATCAAATTTATATGTACCTGATCTGGAGCTTTATCCTTTATATATCTATGTGCTGACAAGGAGAAGGAAGTTATCGCCAGACGCCTTGTGCTCTCTGAAACTGAGCCCTGTCTGCTGCTGTCTGTCCAGCAAGAATTATTTTCTGCTTGAGTATGGTCCCTTGGGGCGACTCCATGGCATCTCTAATGGAAACCTCATCAACTGAAAATTTAAAAGCTCCTCATTATTGATGGCGCAGAAGTTATTGCTGATGACTGCTGCCACTTGATCTATTCTGCTCTCTGTTGGTTCCTGCTACACTGGAGCTAAGAGAACTGCAGCAGTGCTGAGAAGCCTTAAATTAAAAAAAACAAAGAACTAAAAAATTGCACACATGCAGGTACCAAAAAAGGAGGTACAGTGTTTGCAGAATTTTGCATTGCTAGTACAAGTCCTTCCTGTTAACTTGCTCCTGACCTTTCTATATCCCATGTTCCAGTATGGTGCTGGCAGAAGCATTAAATGGAATGAAAAATGATTGGACGCTTCTAATGTTGCATGTTTTAATGTTTTATGAGCTTCTCAGTCAAATAAAATGGAAGTTTTACTTATGCCAGTCTACAGGTTGTTCAGAAGAGTAACAATAACACTTTTAAATTTGTACCTGTGCAGCTTTTTAGTGACTGGTCTTAAACAAAAGGTTGAAACTTTAGTCTTTGCCAGTAAGGTCCTTTAACTATACAGATAATATACAAAGTATTTAATTCTCTGCACTGGGCAGCATAGTGAAAAAGCATAACAGAATAAAATACATTGTTCTCCGTACTGTGAAAAAATTGCACATGCTTCAAACTTTGAGGTGACATGTATTTTCTCCCAAATTACTAAAAATAAAAGATTTCAACTTCTAGAAAGTAGGAGTGATAGGTCCAATTACCACACTGAAATTTGATCTGATTATGTGTGATTTGATATTATATACAAAGTTGCTATGTTCTTTGTCTCCTGTAACCCTCCTCATGTTTGGGAACAGTAGATGCTGTGGGAAAGGGATGAGCAGACTGAGATGAGCCTAAGCAAGTAGATACTTGGTAGCATTTTCATCTTTTAGTTTTTCCATTCAATACTTTTAAGAGATTGCTCTTAAAAGACTGAAGTTACCTTGAATACCAAAATATCTCATTTAGGTCAGTGAATAATAAACATCATCTGAAAAATTAGTTTTGTTGTTTTGCATTGTAAGTGTGTCGCAGGTAGCTGTGATAGCTTACAGATAGCAAAATGATGAAACAAAATGAGGCCCACTTCAAACAAAAATCATGTATTGATTGTATGAGCACTTTGTAGGGGGAATAATACTGAAATGGGTCATTCTGAATCTTTTTTGAACTGGTAAAATGACCTTCGTTTAGTATTTGCAATACTGTGAAGATTGAGTGTTTGGAAGAGCACGTCTTTGTAGTAGAAAAAAAAAATAATGTGAAAAAAGTGTATCTCTATCTGCCAGAGCCTCCTTAATAAGTGTCATCTTCATCACCTCTCCCATCATAGTCAATGCTCTACAGAAGATATTTGGTAAACTGCCCTCTTACCCCCTTCTTTCAGCTGCAGTGCCTGTTCCAGCACTGATGTCTGGCTAGTTGGGACGTTTGGCAGTGTACACACAAATGGGGGGACTCCCAGTACAGCTGAGCCTGGCTTTTCATCCAGCTGCACGTGCTCCTGCAGTCTGCCCTGCATTGCTTTGGGTGTCTGTCTTACTCCGTGGTGAATCAGTGCAGCACACTAAACAAGTAGAAAAGCACTCAGCAGTAAAAATCAGTAGTTTTCTGCCTGGATATCACAGGCAGAATGAGCTTGCCAACAGCCAAAACAAATGTCTGAAAAGCAATGAGAAAAATGGCTTATGGAACACTGTCCTGTCGTTTGAATTCAGGCAAGAAACCTGAGAAGGAAACAGAAGTAGATGTGACCTCTTTGAAATGTTTCTTAGTAGCCTTGAAACACTTATTTGAGAGAAAATACATTTCAAGACCAGTGAAGTCTCAAAGACTTTCATGTTTGTTAGCTATAATAAGGAAGAAAATCCTTCAGACATCTGTCTTCTAAAGAAACCATCTTTTGGCTATCAAACCGGTACTTAAAATGAACCGTGTAGCAGGATATGATCTTAGCCAGCAGAAATACTATTTCTTCCCTGTAAAAATCTGTAAAGTATTAAGTATTGTATTACCTCATCTCTAAGTAACCTAAAGTTTGGCATGCACATAAGTCGAAGAGTAAATGGTTTTGGTTCAGTCAGATTCAGCCAGTGCCTTTGTTTCTCAATTCTGTTTTTTCTAGAAGTTCTAATATTGTACTGCCTACAGTTTTCTAATGTGCTACATACTTACAATGCAATAGCTAGAGTTATTAAGGACTTCCTTAAATATTTATGCAAGCTGGTACTGAGCCACTCTTACATGCTTTTTTAATATAAATGGCTCATTGTTATGTCAGAGTTTTTGCAGTGTAGTTCTTTAAATCTAGAAGTCAAGGTACTTTACTGCTTATAATACTCTGAAAATCCAAACCAAACAATCTGTTAAATTGAACATTTTGGCTTTAAATAATTTCAGAATTACCATCTGTATCTTTATTTTTCTGAGGGCGTGAGTTTCTTGGAAAGCAAAAATATAAAAGGAGTTTTTAAAACATTGTTATGGGGGGTTTGCCCAGTTTTCTATAAAATAGTCTTACTTTCCACATATAGTTAGCCACATATTACAGAAATTAAATACTGAGGTAAGAAAATAAAACTGTAACCATTTCTTTTAGAACTGATCTGCAGTTGCAGCAGAAAAACTCCCTTCTGATGTATAACTGCAGGGAAGGACAAATGTTATTTGGTTCTATTGAGTTAACTATAATTACTCCTTTCTAAACATCTTTTATTTTATTGTACCTAGGTATTAAAATTAAGTTTAATAATGTAGAGAGGCCTATCAAAATAATGAGACAAAAATACTTCAGTCAGTGAGAAACTATTTAAGTTTATGACTCAAAATATGATCTCAAACAACCTCTCTGGATTAGCAAAGCATCTTACTCATTCCATGTTGTATCACTGCAGACAACAGTGAAGTTGTTTCTGTGAGTACTGATTGCTTGCTTGTGTTTGTAGATGCTAATATCCACCAACATACTGATTAATCATTTTTACCCTAAATGCAGATTTCTCTACTCTCCCATGTTTAAAAGCATCATTTTTCTATCCTTTCACTGTCAGCTGTGTGTGCCAGAGCCTTTGTTTCTTCTGAGTGATGCAGCAAGTACTAAGAAAAGGATTTTTTTTCTCCTTCTAGTGGTTACTTTTCCTGATCTGCACAAGCTCAGCTGCAAAAATCCCACTTGTGAGCATAGCGTCGTTCACTGTGGGGGTTTACTGACATCACTGTGTTTGGAAAAGATTGACTTTTTCTCTTCAAATGCATCTGCCTGGCTTTAAGTCAGGCCTCACATCCATCTGAAACTTAATTAGATGCCCCTCCCCAACCCTTTCAGAATTATTTATTTATATAAACCAGCAGAAAATAGTACTTCTCCTGGATTGTTGTTCCACATGTATTATTCCTGTGTGGTTGTAGAAATCTATATATTGCCTTCAGTATATGCTGAGAGATGCATTCAGTGCTCATTCCCTGGCTTCCCCCTCTCCCATTCTCAAAATACCCTGCACGTCTTGGTGATAGTGTCTGTGAGAGCTCGGTGTAAATATGGAGCCAAGTATAAATATGGATTTATATTGTTTACATTTACCTCTTTGTTCCTGATAATTCTTCCCCACTTGAATCCTTTGCTGTGGAAAAATCTCCTGCACACACTGAGTTGACTGATTTGATGCACAAAGTTAAAGGAGAGTCTAGTGTCATTCATCTCCTACACTACTGCAAAGAATATCAGATGTACATGCTTAGCTCTGCTGTGTATAACCATAGTAACAGGTGATACAGCACAGAGACTGCATGGAAAAATAGTTCTGTGATTTGGGGGGTTGCTGGTTTTTAGTTAGGTGAGACAGTGGAAAGCTATATGATAGTGTGAATTGAGCACTGTGCCAGGTCATGATTTTGCCCCATATCTGATGCATGTTCTTAGAGATGCCACTCTCCTTCTGCACCTCAGATTTTCCATCTGTAAAATGGCAACTCTTTCTCTTCTTTCAGCCTCAGAAAGATTAAAGTGCTATATAAGGGAATAAATGGTACTATTAAGGCATGTTGTACATATTAATGCCTGTGTTTAGGATGATATGCAAGGTAGCCTTTACGTTTATTTCTAAAATATTGAACACTGGTTGAAAACTGAAATTTTAACACCTATTTTTGCCTTGATAGTTGTTGGAAATTGAGTTTTTTATTCACTTTGCTTTTTAAGGAATTCCTTTAGTTTGTGGTAGAACACTGGGTAGTAAGTACAGTTTTGAGGTGGGAAGGAGGAAATGATCCATTTATTTTTTCCATAACCTTGAGAAGAAACCTAGGCAGAAATGCTTGATCTTGGGAGCAGTTAAGAGTCTTGGGGGGGAGGTGGGGGAGTAAAAAGAAAACACTTCATTTTTAAATTGCAGTAGGAGATCAGCATAGTGTTTCTTTGCTGATACTTGGAAATTTTAGGAAAGATGATGTGCGTATAGCTGTTCTACCACGTGTCCTTGCCCACAGAATTCTACATAGAAACTGGTTCTGCATCAAGATATTTTTTTGTCTAGAAGTTATGGATGTCAGAAACTTTACCTTCTCCCTTCTGCTAGCAGAAAACATCAGATGAACCTAACCACTGCATCTGATAGTCATATATGAGAAAAAAGAACACTGTGTTTAAAAATAATGCTGACAGATACAGCCAAAGATGTTCATGTTAGATTATCTGTATGGATGTTTTCATTTGCAATACATTTGATGTGTGTGTATGCTTTCATGTCAGGAACTCAGAAATAATCACTGAAATAAAAGGACTATTTTGAGCTACTTATATTAACAGAGTGAATTTTGGAGGATTTATGATGAAATATCAAGCAGAGATTAGGATCATCACAGCTGTGTCAGGAAGAGGCATGCGGAAAAAATCACACCCCTTGTTAACAGGCAAAGTGCATGAGCATTTTGGTTTAACTAACATACAGTGAGTTGGTGTCTTGCTGTTTGATTGATGGGTTTGAGATACTGTACTTGTCAAGGCAGGAGTCTCTCGATTCCTTCCATGTCATGGAGCTTTCATAGCAAGAACAGAGTGGTAATTAGAAGTGCATTTAAAATTAAGTGTCCAATATTACTAGCAGTGGGTAGTATTTAATGTGGACCTTACAGTTTTCAGTCCTTCATGTATTTTCTGGGGTTCTATCCCACATAGTTGTCCTGTTGGGAGTTCATAGCTCAATTCACCTGTTGGGGAAGTGTAGATGTGATGGATATTTAAGCCTGTTGTTCAAGATGAGATAAGCAAAAATGCTTTCAGCTATGTATGTAGTTAGTCTACATGGAATTGAGTATTTTTCAGAGGAGCAGTCATACTTATGCTCTTGGTTACTTATGTATATGATGGGCTTTTTACACACGGGTTAGGCACTTGAACTAGACACAGTTACAAAGATGAATAATGCATTTGCAAAAAAGATGCAAATAAGTGTGAAAGGTTAATTTGACATCATCTTAAAATAAAGTTTTGTTCCTGGTTTGGTTTTATAGAATTGTAATCCTAAGGAATGATATCTTTTCCTCTTTTTCCCTCCTGTACCAAAAAAAATTTGATCAAAACATTTTAGGGGGGTTCTATACTGTTTTTTTTCTGGTAAACTGGGGGTAAGTCACTATGTGAGTTCATGTATCAGTGCGGAAAAAAGAGCTGCTTGACATTTTGAAATTTTAAGAAGAAAATAGCTAATATATTAGGTACTTATGTAAGTACTGTAAAGCAGTAACTGTTCTAAAAATATCTTTCTTTTTTTTTTTCTTTTTTTTTTTTTTTTGGTGGTAGAGTTCCCTAAGTCAGCAGCTATTTTCCTCCTTAAAATTAGGGAAACCACAGTTATTTTCCACAAAATGTATGCCAGCCAAAGTGATAACATACCAAGGAAATCTAACTGATGCCAGTAACCATGACAAGTTGCTTACTTTCTTTAAAGGAGCCCATTATATGTTAAATTCAGCAGTATTGTGAATCATAAGGTGGTCGGAAATGTAATTGGCTACCATTTTTAACAATGACTTTAAAAATCATCTTAGTCTCAGGCTGTTTACATCTGGAAGCTGCAGGTCATGGAGAGCCACTGAGTAATTTTACTGTTTGAATGTCCAGCTCTCCAGGAACTGAACATCCACTTTTTCAGAGTCTGGCTTTATTTCCTCTTGTGCACATTTTTTCTAGGAGGTTAACTGGAAGTTGGCTTAAAAAATCTACCCCATGTTGTAAATGCTTTTAAAATAGCAAACAAATAGAGAAGCATGGAAGGAACTGAAGGAATCTCATGAGGTTCAACAAGAATAAGTGCAGAGTCCTGCAACTGGGCAGGAGTAATAAAATTCACCAGTACAGGTTAGGAGGAGATCTGCTGGAGAGCAGCTCTGTGGAGAGGGACCTTGGAGTCCTGCCCTAGACTAGATGGTCCTGCTCTGGCAGGGGGGTTGGACTCGATGATCTCCAGAGGTCCCTTCCAACCCCTAACGTTCTGTGATTCTGTGAAAAACACACTCACACTCTCTCTCTCTCAAAAAAAAAGAACCACCAAACCAAAACCAAACCAGCTAAAACAAACAAGACTCCACCACCTTCCCCAAAACAAAACCAAACCCCTAAAACAGCAAAACCAACAAAACCTGTCCTTGACTGTTGTGCAAATATGTTCTGGATTTTTCTCTCAGAGACAAGATATTGTAAAAGATCTGGACAGGAGTTCACTGAAGTAACCCTGATAAACACCAATCTATTCACTTTTCATTTTTTTTATACTTTTTTTTAAGGGATGTTTTATTGGTATTATAGCTTGTCATATATTCCTTTCCAGAGTTGAGAGGTTAACCATTGAAAATACATCACCTCGAGAGGCAAATAATATTTCAAACCATCGGGTGCTAATTAAACCAGAGGCACAAAATAACCAGAAGAACAAAGAAGTGAATAAACATGAGGAGAAGAAAGCTTTGGAAGCTGAGAAATACGGATTCCAGAAAGTTGGGCAAGATAAACCATTAACAAAAATTAACAGTGTAAAGATAAATCCTTTGGGATCTGAATACAGGACTTTACCCATAACCATGATTCAGGCTGGACACTTCAGACCAGTTCATTTAAATGGGTCTGAGAGCAAAGGTGTTGGTGTTGTCCTGGCAGGAGCTGGAGATGGAGGTCAGCACAGTGTGGTTCAGTCACATATGGAGTCTGAACGAGTTATGCAGAGAACTAATTCAATGCTGCAGCTGGAACAGTGGATTAAAATACAAAAAGGAAAAGGACAAGAAGAGGAAACAAGAGGGTAAGTAATGTGTAAATATTTTTTTTTGGCTAACAAATTCTTTGCTATGAAATAGCACTTAGACTTGTATCCTGGTAAAATTATTTAGGTTTTTGTCTATTAACATTTGAATCATAACATTAATAAATTAAACTATATGAATAGCTTAATCAATAAGAATGGCCCTTTTGGGTGTTAGCTATGTCTGTGTCCTAGCAGCAAGAAGGTGTTATCCATCATAGGAATTCTTTTTCCTCTTAAAATCCATTCTCGAAATTTCCCTGTCTTCTGTATTTTTGTTCACAAATTCTTGTAATAATATTTTAATTTTTTTCACAAATATTCCAAGGAGCTTTAAACTTTAAACAAGCTTTAATTGAAGAGAGAGAGAAAAACATTACCTGAGAGTAAGTTGTAGAAATCTAACTAACTTGATGCTTAAAGCTTCTCTTCTCATGAAATTAAACATCTCCCAGTTCTAATATTGAGTTCCAGTGCCAATTCATAAAGGTTTAAAATTATGTGTGAATGATTGACAATATTAAATCTTGTGCTGATAGCAATTTCTCTGTCTGACAGAAGTGTGGGGACGCTGCTTCCTGGCTGGCTTATAGACAAGCAGCTGTAGCAGTAAAATATAGAAGCTTTCAATATTACATTAGATAGGAAGTATGGAGATGCTGTCACAGGAGATATTTTGATTGTATAGATAGATGGCAGAGCAGAGCTTACAACAGAACTGAGTTCAGAAAATGTCTTTTCCTCAGATTGCAAAATATGGGGGTTAGGGACTTTTCAGTTCTTTCAAAACTTTAAGAAGTTACATTAGTTTGACTTACACTTACCAGAACTGGTTGAATGTTTCCTCATTGCCTTTAGTTTTCCATTAAATATAATTAGGAATTGTTAACGTGTTGTTTCACTAAATGCTCCACTTAAGTAGTTTGATGAAGTTTGAACGCTCAGTACAGGCAGCAACATGTCCACTCTGGCATTTATTATGCATGCTTGCATAATGAGGACTGAGTTGCAATTAGACTTTTTTTAAATTGGATGGTAAAACTTGCAACCAAACAGTAGGAGTTTGAATAGCTGTGCTGTATTTTGGTCATGAACAGGTATAAAAACCCTAGAACTGGTTTCACTGTGGGAATCGTAATAGAGAATGAACAATATTTTATTCTTGACTGTGGAGAACACTTGTTGTTCTAAATAAGGGTGGCATTGTTAGGACAGTCAGAAGTCTCTAAGCTCATGTGGAAACCTTTTTTGCATGTGGGAACATTTGTTGGGAGCTATTTATGATGATAGTTGCAGAAATATTGTGTAACTTTACAGTGGGCATGACTGCTTGACTTGGTGCAGCAGTCTCCCCTTGTGTGCTAGACTGTAAGCTGAAGTACTGTCTAGAGTTGTTTTTTCAATCCGACTAGAATGACATTTTTGCAATTATCAACAGGACATTGCTGAATCTGTTCGGATTTTGTGAGATTATTTAAAACAAGGTTTAATACTGAGGCAGTTGGGCTTTTTACGGTTTTCGTGGTGTACCAATAGAAGATGGATGTTATCTTCCAAAATGTTCTAGAATACAAGTAATTGCATGCACACTTCCAGTTGCTGTAATTACAGACAATAAGAGCTTCAGAAATCTTTTATTTAGGTTTTCTGGGATGTTTGAAGGAGCCAGCAGGATTGCACTACCCTTTTAATTAATGAAAGGGGAGGGGAGCTTTAGTAGGTGAAGTGTATCTAGCTACAGTTTAGCTAAAAGAATATTTAGAAATCAGAAATTGAATCCAAAAGTGTCTTAGTTGTTTGTTTTGGAGATGGAGAAAAGTCTTTATTGTTAATGGTATGTTATGTGAAGAAATGTGGAGGCATTTAAGTAGTCAAATTAGTAGTAGTAACCTAATTTAAGTAGATTTTGCAGCAAAAGAATAGGATTTAGAATCCATTGCCCTCTGATAATATTTGTGTTTGTGAGAGAATAGAAAGCTGTCCAATCCACAAAATCGGGATAACACTTCATTAATTCTTGGAAAGCTTCAGAAACTGTAGCAGATTTTCTGTGAAAGCTCTTTATAGCAGTTTTCATCTCCAAGATGTTACAGGTGATCATAAATAAACAGCTTGACTATTTTCAGTAAAAATTGTTGTTTACTGTCATCAGTTTCCCTGATAGTTACTCCAGAAGGATGTAAGATGCATAATGCTGGGTTACCTTGCCATCTGTCCTACGTGGTTTCTTTTGTGGTACAGAAGTCATTCAAAACCATCTTCAGATTCTGGTGCCTCGTGGTGGCGAGGATTTTGGGTTGAATTAGTCAGGGATGTAGCTGGAAGCTGCTGCCCTCTGATGGCTGAATCACGTCCCATTTGAGATGAGTTTTTGTAGTCTCTGTGCATGTATCATAAATGTGATCAGTAGCAAAAGGCTTCAAGAGGTGCTCATCTGAATTTTAGATAAGGGTTGAATGGATCAGTGTTTGTGACCTAGATTTTGTCCTCTGTTAGAACAAGAAATGCTGTGTCATATTGTCATGCTTAGGCATGCACTGATACTCAGTATGGAATATTCTGCTTTTTAACTAATTCTGGCCATTACTAAATATAGCACTTCAGAATTTTAATGTGGAAACAAATTAACAAGCTTTCAAATTGATGTGCAAGTTGAAAAGCAATACAATATTATTATCAAAGAAATACTTGCTGTTTGTTTTACTTGAATAGCTGATACGGAATGGCTTGTTCTTGACAATTACAAAATATTTTTTCTTTAGACAATTACAGTTATTTTTCCTTTGTCTGCTGTTAAGAAATAATTATTTTCTTTTAAGTCCGTAATAATTGCTCAAGATTTTCTTAGGGAAACAACAGATTTTTTTTTTCACTTTTGAAAAAGAGAACATTTAAAAGGGGCCTGTAAGGAAACAGTGTTGAACTTAAAAGATTATAGACAAGTTACAAGTTTTGATCTAAAATTGAGACTACTAAACTGTTAAACTGGTAAAAAGATTAAATATGGACTATATAATCAGCTAATCAGAGAAGGGATCCTGTTCCAGCTGCTACAGTGCATTGAGTCAATAGCTGATTCTTAATTGTTATCTTGATTTTTTTGCATGTTTTTAAAATGATGCTTGTAGTATTAAAAGGAAAAATAAAGACTTGGCTCGATAAACCTAACCAATATTAAAAAGCTTTATATTGGCTTTACATTAGCACTGTCCACTAATAGGAAGAAAAATTGTGTTCCAGCATACTCTCGTATCAGACCTTGCCAAGGAACATGCCGAGCCACCGGCCCCAGGTGCTGCCCCGCTACCCGGAAGGCTACCGGACGCTGCCCAGGAACAGCAAGGCGCGGCCCGAGAGCCTGTGCGGCGCGGCGCCCGCGGCCTACGAGCGGGCCGAGGAGAAGCGGCGCTCCATGCGCGACGACACCATGTGGCAGCTCTACGAGTGGCAGCAGCGGCAGTTCTACAACAAGCAGACGACGCTCACCAGACACAGTACTATAAGCAGCCCCAAAACGATGATGAACATTTCTGATCAGACAATGCATTCGATTCCCACCTCGCCTTCTCAAGGCTCGATTGCTGGTTTCCAAGGGTATTCCCCACAGCGGACCTACAGGTCAGAAGTGTCCTCACCAGTGCAAAGGGGAGATGTCACTATTGATCGCAGGCACAGAACACATCACACTAAGGTAAAAATACTTATTTTAGTATTTAAAAAATCTCATTTATAAGGATTTTTAGTACAAAGCATATGGTTACTGTAAAACTCGCGTTGTATTGTAGTATATTTTATTATAATGAAGATAAAACTTCGTCGCCGTTTTCACAGAGAAAGGTTTGTTTTTAAAAAGCATTTAAAAATCTAAAAGTTGTGAAAAGGGATTTTTCTAATCCTAATGTAAAAACATGTCCTAGTACTACTGACCATTATCTGTTTCTCTAAAGGAAATATAAGGAGTCAATAGGTAAATTATTCTGAAAAGTTTGTTGCATGTAACAGAAATCTTTCTTCTAACTCTTTTGGCTGGAGCTCTAAGGAGGACTGAAAATCTCAGATTTCTTCCCACGTACTGTTTTTGATTCTTCAGCCACTAGTTTGACTGCCTTGGGTTTCAGCAGAAAACTGAGCGTAGTCATTTGTTTTGATGCCTTTGAGTTATCAGGGAGATCACTAAAGATCAGAGTCTATTTGCATACAAGTTTGGCACTTGACTAGTGTAACTGCTGTTCTTCATCAGAGGGAGACACACACAAAGAACTGGAAACCCGGGTGCTGTATGTGGCTCTGCAAGATCCATCATGCTTGTGCTGTGCATGTTTTTTAATAGATTAGAGATAATTACCAAAAAATGACTCCTTCAATTGGTTGAAAAACTAGAGTTTGCGTAAAATACTCCTGAAAGCGTTTCCTAAACCTTTATCTCAGCTGTGTTTATGGTTCTTGATGCAGGACAAAAATCTGTAACTACATCTTAAAGCAGTTTAATCAACTTAGAGTTGATTATTAAGTCTCGGTTTGGGAAGTTTTTAAGTCCTTATCAACGAAGCAGTAATTTTGTTTTGACATTCTTTATCTCAGCAGCAATAGAAATTTAGCAGTCAATACTACTCACACATCTGAGAAAGAGCACTTGGGTCAGTACTGAGAGCCTGTGCTTACCTGTCCTTTCAGCCATGTTTTACTTCCTGTTATAATTTTTTCCTTGTGAAACACTTTTTGCTGGTATTTCATTTCATGTGTGGTGTCTTTTATACAAGACTTCTGTTTCCCTTTGTTTTTTCTTGCTATTTGGCTTGTATTTTTTTAGTTACACAACTAGCTTTTGCCATTAATTTAAAAACACAGACCTTTAAGAGGTGGCTATTTGGGAAACTGACTATTTGAAATCAGTAGGGTAAATTTAAGATTTAAACCTCGTCTATATAGAAATATTAGTTCTTTAAATATCTTTCAATGAAGAGTGAAAAACTAAAATTGCTGTTTGCGTGGCCTATCAGTAGGGCAACAACTATGAGGGAGGACTGTTAATTAAAATTAATGATGAAAGCTGCTGGGGGGGAGGTTCTAAAATTGAGGTGTAGGCCACTTGAGTGTCTTAGGAGACCAGCAGGGAGCATGACTGGCCACAAAGCTGGCACAAATCATAGCAAATTTGTCGTGACCACAAAGTTGGCTTGACTTTTTCATCAGTGAATAGTTCCTGAATCTTCAGATAACTATGGATTATACCGTGCTATTTTGTTTTTGTACAGCATGTCTTTGTGCCCGACAGAAGGTCAATGCCAGCAGGTCTGAGTTTACAGCCTGTTACTCCTCAGAGCCTCCAAGGCAAAACAGTGAGTTGCATTTTTATTTGGTACATCAGGGTTTTTTCTAAGAATAATCCGCTAGGTATGAAGAGGCAACACTGAAATTTTATTCTATTCAAAGCTTACATTAAATGTAAATTTTATTTTAATTATCAGGGGCTTTTAAAGCAAATATAATACTCCTCTGTGGTTCCATTGAATTCTGAGAATATTGCACAGCCACTGAGTCCAGATTTTCTTTCAGAAATAGAGATACTTTTTTTTGTTAAAGATCTTGTCTACATTACAGAAATTCCTGGGAGAGTGTAGAATACATCACAGAACACTTATTTCTCCATTAATTATTTAGAAAATCCTAGAAGTAAAGTTTTCTCTTTTTTGGAAATCTTAATGATAGTAAAATTTTTTTTGATAAAATTGTGTCCTTTCTGACCTCTCCCACTTCACTGTGGGAGAGCTGAAATTCTCATCAAAGGCATTTCAGGAAAGGAATATTGCTGAATACTGTCCACCTTCCTAACTAAAATGTGACTTTTAGCCAAAAGCAAAGAGATTGTCCTAAATTTATATAATTTCATTACTATTTTTTATCTCCTTTCTGTAGTCTTTGTTTGTTCATCTGAAATGACTTTTGGAGAGAGTTCAGAACTAAGAATATAGATTCTGAATCATACTGTGGGCAACAGCTCCCCAGTTCATCCTTCCACCACCTTGACCCCTGTTTCTTGCACTTCCCAGCATGAATCCCTGGCACCTTCAGCAACTTAGGGGTGGGCCTTTGGCAGCTGGTGCTTTATCTCTGCACCTTGTCTTCTGCAGATGTTCCTTTGGGTTCACAGCCCCATCACCTCTTCTAGGCTCTGCTGCTGGAGCTGGGATGGTGAGCCGGGTGGGGGGCAAGGAGATTCAAACTTCCACCTGTAGAAACCAGAAGTCCTGCCCACAACACAAACATTTCAGGGCCTAGAGGAGGAAATCCATAGGTAGATCTTGGAATAGAAAACAGAATTTTGTGTTGTGGTTGTTGGAAGAGTCCCAAGAGCTGTGCCGAAAGTACAGCACTTACAGCAATGTCAGAAATGTTTGCAACATTATGAATGTCTAGAGAGGAACAGGAATTACTGTTTGATGGGCTCCTCTATGGGGAAAATAAGTTTGCTTGGAAACGTCGGATTTAACTATGCACAAAAATCAGGCTTTTGCAGAAAATACTGAGAAGAGTTTTGATCTTGAAAAAGTGATACATCCTTTTGCTTGAAGATGCTACTTTCAATTATCTTATTTCTAAAAATAAGTTTTCTTGTGCTTTGAAATTATGCTTATTTTCAGACTGAAAGCATTATCAGTAGTTTTTGGACAGAACTTGAAAATGTCTCGTGTAGCAGTCTAGATTCTTACACTTAGGCTCCAAAATTAAGCATGTTAAATCCAGGTATTGAATGAGTACTGTCAGAGGAAGACTGGCCATTAGACAGCCTGGCTTTGATGTTGGTTTTCCCTCAAAGCCAATGATTTTTGACAACTGGAGCTGTGTGGAAATCCCTTGCTCCCTCTTGTGGGCTGCTTTAGTACAAGCTCAAAAAGGTGCCAGTGCCATGCTTATTCTCAGGGATTTTTCTTTATTCTAACAAACTGGTATTCTGTTTTTCAGTAATTTAATATGTGGTTCTCTAGAGCTTTTTTGTTAACTGCTTTGATTTGGAGAAATTCTTTGACTGTAGGAGAGAGCAAGCAGGGTTTGGGTTTCTTTTTTTGTGTTAGTGTTTTTTTTTTTAACTCACAGAACTTGTGAGAAAATCAAAATGCTGGATGAATATTTAACCTCTTATAAGACTGACTTCTGGAAAAGTGTAAGAAACAGAAGCAAAAAGGAACATAAGAAAAATACTTGTGATATTAAGTGCTTTGTTTTCTTTAAAGTATTGCTAATAAAGTGGTTCCCAGAAGTAGTTCAGGTAGTTTCCCAAACTGACCTAAACTGGTCTGTGTGGAATTATCTGATAAATAACCATTTGAGTGTGACTTTATTTCCATTATTTATATAATCTTGGGTTTCAAATACTATTCTTCATCCCTTCCTAAGGCTGTATTGTGCATCATGGTCATAAAAATAAAACAATAAATCAACTGGTAGCCACAGACTGGTGGAAGGTGGGATGGAAATTTACTTTTGTCATGCTTGTGCAGTTTTATTTCATGAAAGGTGATTTTTTCTGATGTATTTCAGTTATTGTGTGGGGTTTTTTAATTATTTTTACTCTGAACTTTGACACAGATATTTGAAGAATTCTTTTAGAAACTAAATTTTCCTAATTTTTAATTCTTTCACAAAGCTCAAATGACTGTCTGTGTCCAGGTAATGATATCCTAAGGGCTGGAATTATCTCCTCCTTCACTTAAGTCAGTATCATCGATTTGCATGTCAGAAAAAGTTTGGGGCTGCACAGACTTTCTCCTGCAAAATCCTTCACTTGTATTTGTCCTTTTCTACAGAATACTCCACTTTTGTAGCATTTGCAGTATCAATTGTTTTAAATAGGTAAAAGTTAACCCTTCGTTGTATAGTTGAAAGTGGTCAGTTTGGGGGAAAATAGCGTATCTTTTGCTGTATCACTATAGAAGGTTTTTGTAAGAAAGATACTAAGAACCCTTATTTTAATTAAGTGTTGTCTGGGATACCAATTAACCTTTTTTCTACTCTTTGGCTTCTCACACTGCACTGCTTCAGCCAGAGGAGCTCACGCTGCTGCTCATAAAGCTGAGACGGCAGCAAGCGGAACTGAGTAGTATCCGGGAACACACACTAGCACAGCTCATGCAACTAAAACTTGAGGCCAGCAGCCCAAAGGTCAGCTATAAAGCAATGTGTGTCATGTACCGTTCTCACTAACTTGTAGTCATTCATTAATCAGTTTGCTTTGTACCATTAGTGCAAAATTTTCTGACTACTATGGGAGTAGAATGGAGTAATATTGGTTCTGTGTGTATGTGCTGTTCTGCTATTAACCCTTTGAGGCTTTTCTCATAGCTTTTTGAAATCAGCCAAGCTAAAATTACATTGGAATATTTTAAAATACGTTGTTGTTAAGTTTAAAGTTAAAGGTTTTTAACCTATTGTTGTTAGAATCAAAATTACTAGTGGTAGATCATGAGATTAATTTCTTATTTCTATAGTAAAATTTATCAGATACAGTCTTATTTGTAATCTACTTACAAATGTTTAAAACACAGATATATCAAAGGGTTTATAGTTGTCTGTGTAGTAGACCTTTACATGAGCTTACTGTATTTTATATGTAAACCCAAAATGTAGTGTAGTGGTTCATGATCTGATTCGTGGGAAACTTTCATCACTTCTGTTTCGGGATCAAAACTTGTTAACAGTTCAACAAAAAATAGCAGATAAAAGCAGCATTATGTTTCTACATAAACCAGAAAGATTACTGTCTAGTTTACATCTTTATAAGCTCTTTTCATGCATTCTGCACCTTCTGTCCCTTTCCTTATTCCCCTCTGACTGCTGCCTGATAGAATGAGATTCTTTCACATCACCTTCAAAGGAATGCCATATATGTGGATCATCAGGTGGGATTTGCTATTTTCTTGTATGTTTACATTTCTTAATGCTTTTTGCCTGCTACTGTCAAGCTGGAAATATTTGGGGAGAAGGATTTTCAGGGCTTTTTATGAAGTTGGATATTTAATATATGCCCTTTTTAAGTAGCACAGAATATTTTAATCAATTACAAATTTGACATGGAATGGAAAGAAAAAATCTCAATTTAAATTTCATCAGATACAGTAGCCACTCAACAATTAATTTTTTTTCTTCATTTCCTTCCTATAATAACACTAACTGCCAGCATTTTATCATCTTTAACCAAAGTCATAATGTATTTCCAAACTCATATGACACACATGCAGTTTATAGAAAATTAGTACTTCTGATAATTTTAATTTTGTGAATTAAAAAGAGTTAGATATTTCTGGAGGACTTTAAACAAAAGGGAGGTCAAACAATAAAAAATACTTTAAACAGATTATAGTGTGGTTTGTTCCTTTTTCTCCTTTTATTTGGTAATTTCTTGATGATTTATATAAGAATAAGGTCTTCTGTACAGCTTCTGGTAACTTACGGAGTAAGGGTACAGTTCTCTCTTCACTAACATAATTGTTTGCCAAGTGAAGAACTGTGATATTGTACACCTCTTCTTATGGCTTTGTTGCATGATCAAATGGGACTTCTGTAGAAGTGCATGAGAAGTTTTTAAATGGGCAGCTTTTGCTAACATTTAGACAGTTATAAGTGCTTAGAAGAAATATAAGCAACTAGGTGCCCATTACTTAAAAATATAAAAATCACTAGAGCTTTCTCGTTCTATAATATTCTTTCTTCAAATTAAAATTTTTAGCCTTAGACTTAATAAAACAACTTATAAAACTTTAAAAAAAAACCAAACAAACAAAAAAAACAAACAAACAAACAAAAAAAAAACTTAAAACCAACTACATGTTCCTGGGATAGGATTTCAGGGAGTTACTAAAAATCACACAGGTGTGTGGAGACAGACACACAGAAGCGTGCTCTTAGTTCACCCAGTGACAATATTTTGGTGTTATCCCTTGGAAACAACGTGAGAATTGTGACCCAATTCAGTTAAATGGCAATGAATTTCTAAACATCTCTGTTTTGTCTTAAGAGGCTTCAGGATTGGAAAAACTGCTTGCTAAATGAGGCCAAAATACTTCATCCAACTCAAATATTTCCAGTTTATAGTGTTTGGAATGAGGGGATAATACTGTCTTCAACCATGCAATTAATTGCTGAGAAAGGACAACTGTCCATGTAAAGTGTAAAACTGTGTACCTTACTATTTCTTGATTAGCCAAGCTTGTCAGTATAATAGAAGGGATTAAACTGAGAGAATTGCCTTTGTACAACATGCTAAGTGGTAAAAAGGATTTTCTTTTACATGCATCAGATAAAATTTAGAAATGTAATGTGATGTGATAAAGAATTAGGTAAGTGTCTAAATCTTACGAATGTGCCATAATTACCCCTGCCAGAGATGCAAGGAATCACTGCAGTTCTTGCAGAAAGAAATCACTATCGAGGCTAATATGTATTACCTTAACCACAAAATCATGGAAGAGCAGGCTGGAATACTTGTCCCAGTTTCTGATCTGTTTTTTTCTTTTTTCCCCCTGTTTTAACATACTACTGCCATCTACCTGTATGAAATGAATCCCCCTGGGAGTCTTTGCTTTGACTACCACTGCTTCTAGGGCTGGTATCTCATTTATAGGTTTTTTTGTTACTTGGTCCATTACCAGTTTTCCTTTTTGTTGAGAAGAAAAAATATCAAAGTTTCTTTTAGTCTGACTGAGACCTTGCCTCCTCGTTATCTGCATTTTTAACCACCTTGCATAACCACTTTCCCCCTTCTGAATTTTAAATGCCCAGTGTATTTAAATTAGGCATTTCCATTCATGTTTAATCACTGAAAATACTGTCAAAACCTGCTTTCCCTAGAGCATGTGGTGGAACTCCAGTCCTGTTATCTTCAACTCTCACCTTTTCGGTCACAAAGAATTCAATACTGTACATAATAATAACTAGTAAGTTTGTACCAAGGTGTATTTTCAGGCAGAGTGAAGTTCATGTGTGGCTTTTATGCCACTGCAGTAAGTTGCTGTATACTGGTTAGATGGCTTTCTTAGCAAGACTCAAGAATATCTCATAGCCTTTTTTTAAGCCATACTTCTTTTTTGTACTCCTGTTTCCTTTTGAGATGCTTAGAAATTCTTGGAAGTTTTGCTTTTTGATGGTTTTGTATTACACTTTAAGAATTTTTGTTGTTGTTGTTGTAGTTCAGAGATAGAGGGGAAAAAAAATGTGAAGAGACTGACACACATATATCCAGCCACATGATTTCTTTGTTGTCTTATGACCAAAAGCATTATTGTCAGGCATCCTTTTTTAAAAATAAAAATTGAGATTGTGAACCAATCTGCTGGCTCAAGATTTGTATTGAGGCAGGAGAGAGACTCATTTGCCTTGTAAGTAGTTCTTTGGACATAGCTAGCAACCCTGGGCAGTGATGATTTGTTCACCAACATGGGACATGTTATGAGGGCACAGAGAAACTCAGTCTTCTGCATTATCAAATTTTAAGGGGTAAGTTACTGTATATTACTAAAGCCAAGTTGCCAGTCTCCTTAATGTATTTGTACCTGATAATTACAGCAACAGTAACAAAAAGTAGGAACATATTTTTTTTCCAAATAAAAGTTAGACATGCTTTTTTTTCCCCCCTCCTTTATAAATAAAGCCATAGCAGGAGTTCCTGCTTGGATCTTCCTGTTGCTGTGGAGAATTCCAGACTTGTAGTAACTTCTGAATATTATGTTGATAGTAAAACTTTTCTTTGGCTGAAAAACCCTTTTCTAATGAACTCAAGCTGTCAGTGTAAAACTCTCCCTGCATGTTGTCATGTTGATCACAGCATATCCCAGGTTGCCCAGGTTGGTTCGTCACAGTAGAAGCTCTACTAAATTTCATTTAGTCTTTGTGTGTTTTCTTGGGGTGTGTGTGTTTGGTTTTTTTTGTTTGTTTGTTTTTGGGTTTTTTTTAATATTATATAGGTAAATAGTTTAGGTGCTAAACAATTCATAGACTTCTGCTGGTACTTTTATTTTTAGTTTCTTTCAGTTTTCAATGGGTGCATGAAAATAAACAGAACTTGAGCAAGAAGTTGTCAAATAAAGGAGTGGTGGTCCTACAGCCAGCACCCGTATTGTCTTGGTGTTTCACTTTGGTTTATTCCTCTTCACCACACTCTTTTTGAGGTGCTGAAAGTGGTTCTGGGAAAAGGCAGTAAAATAAGGGAGGCTGGAATCCAAAGAGGTTTGGATAGAGATGACAGATATTGTGTCTGGTGTCATGTGTTTCAGTCTTAAATTATATGTCCTATACTAGCAACATACAAGGTGCTACTCTTGTATTTTTCAAGTTTTCTGGAAAAGGTAGAGTGAGCTGACTCATTCACCAGTGTTGGGTTTTTTCCCCCTCTTCCTAGATGAAGAAGGGAGGCTGGAGGACAGGGACACTGTAGGATGAAAAAAAGACTGCACTGGGGCCAGCACTGCTGTAAAAAGAAGGCAGGAAGGAAAAGTGCTTTTTCCTTCTTTTTTTGGACAGAAGATTAAAGAGGAGAGGAAAGGTAGGAGCAAAGCTTTGTCAGTTCCTATTGCCACTGCTTTTACCATCAGGAAATTTATAAGACCACTGATGTGAGTTCAGTCTTTTGTTACTCATAACAGATAGTTTTACCTCATCAGTGAGATACCTGTGCTGGTAGGGAGCCAATACTTCAGCCAGTCACTGCCACGAGAACAGCACATACGGAAATGTGGCCTCTGTAGGGTGTTATCAAACACAGAAGAGAATTTAGGAAAAGGAAGGAAGAGAAAAATTGCCAGTAACTTGGCTTTACAGTTTAAAACACAAAATACCCACTCAGATGCTCACTGGTAAATAAAGTGGCTTTACGTATAGATCATGTACAGGAGGTGGTCTTCTCATTGCTTCCAACTGGAAAGTGCTTTTATATACTACATCAGTAAAGATAAAAGCAAAGATGAAACATCATTTCTGAGGAGAAATAGTTATTTACTAGAAATTGAAAGTGATAAAATCAAGATTTCTTGATTTTATGTGTGGTTTTTTTTTTTTTTTTCTGCTGTGTTGCTGCATGGCATCAAGCAGTTCCCACTTCAGGTTGCTTATGAAAATGTTAATTCTGATTTTTGTGACTTCTTTAATAGGAGACACACTATGAGTGTAATACTGTTAGTATTACACATAGGATCTGAAAGGTGTCTTTTACTGTAGCAAAATAATACAATTTTTTTTCTGATGTGGGAGAAAATCAAGGCTTATTTCTGTTATCTAATGTGAATGGTGTCCAGCTTCAGTTTGTGACTAGCCTCATGGTAATGCTTTAAGAACACAAAGAAGGTATCTTCACTTTAAAGCATGGGACTTGTCCTTGTGTCCTGTACAACTCCTGTGCACTTTGCCAGTTCTTCAGTATGCATTGCCTTGTGTGTGTGCTATCTTCAGTTAATGGAAGTTTTGTGACAGATAAAAGAACTTCTCAACAGTGAAATGTCAGTATTTTTTTGAAACATTATTTCCTAAAGAGGAAAAAAGTTTTCTATATTTGACTACTACAAAGGCTGCTTGGTTGACGTTCCTTTATCAATTATCTGGGTTTTGATCTTTGTTCCATAAGGGCTTAAGGAACTGGAGCTGTTCTGGAAATAACTGGCTTTTGCAAACAGTGTTAGATAAACACAGTTAAGCACCAATGGTAGTAAAAATATTGGAAGAAGTCCTATAAATCAAAGTTGGAGCTTACTGGAGGACAAAAGATTACTTCAGAACACTTTCTGGGCAAATCCACTTTGCTTCTTTTCTAATCTGGATGAAAAAAATCTTTGAACAGTTCCACAGAAATTAATTCTGGTGTTGTGTGTTATTGGTCAGAAATGAAAAATTTGAAATATTGTAAAAAATAATTAGCCAAAGAGCCTGAAACTGTTTAAATCCTCGTAATAAAAATGCATCCAAACCAATATACTCCAAATAAAATATTTCAGCCTCAGAGCAATTTTTCCTTTCAAAATATTTCAGTTGGCTGTACTTTGCTTGGCTATGGACCTTATTGATCTTACTATTGAGGTTTTCTTTTTTTGGTATTGTCCTGTGCATCCAATCTGGACAAGATTTTAATATAAAGGGAGAACAACTTCTTGTGTCAGTTCTAGTTTTCTGTGTTTGTGTACTGTAGATGATGGAGCAGATGGGAGGCATTGCTTGGTTTGTTTGGTTTGGGTTTTTTTCTGCCTTAAACAGAGCATCATAAGTTTGCCTTCTTAAGGTACTCTTTATTAGGTGATTAACTTAGCTGATCAGACTTTACAATGTCTAAAAAACAACAACAACAAAAAGGTCCTCTATCTACAACAAGAAAAATGTGTTTCCCATAAAGAGGGGGGGAAAAACAACCTTCAGATGTACAGGTTAGGATTTTTGGATTTTTCTGAAATGATTAGCAGCAAGGAATTCTGAAAGGCATCAAAAACTCAGCCTTTCTGTTGCATTTTAATCTGTAAGAAAACCTTCCCATGCAAATTCAGGGTGAATGCTTATATATACATAGAGTGAAAGTTCATGAATATTCACGTGCACACCTCCTTCATTGCTAAAGTTTTTTAAAGTTTCCAACAGATCCTAATGTTTCCAACAAAAATAGAAGGGGGATCATGCACTAAGTGATTTTTCAGTTTTTCAGTTACTTTTGGAGAGAACTCTGTTTTCATGATTTTTCCCTTACTGCTAGGAAAGTCTCCTCTTTAAAAGCAAAAATTCCATACTGTTTTCTGTGTTGCATACTTTCCTGAACTCCTGAATGCGTGCAGTTTTTGCTGTAACAATCCAAGTATCTGATTTTGACATATACACACATCAATAAATACTAAACATTATAGAAAATGTCTGACGAGTTCTGAAATAGTTTCACACGTGTATATAGGGGTGGATAAATACAAAGAGTCGTGATTTAAAGTTCCTAAGTATATAAATCAGTGCTGTATACACAGACTTTTTGTGATAGGTGAACCTATGCCTAAACCTCACTTCAGTACTTAGAGGGTGGGAATGCTTATATATTTTTAATGTACATTATTAAATCTGTAATTGAAAAGGTTTTCTGATAAAGGTTCGAGTGTTCCTGTTGCATAATCTGATAATACTTTTCATTTCAATATCATACAAAGCTGGGCTTATTTTAAGCCTTTTTTATTTTTAAAAAGGGAGAGTGTTGGTGAGTAAATATTACATTGGTTTTGAGTATGTGGTTTTGATATGTTTTATATTATTAAACTTTTCCGACATTGATATTACTGAATGGTGGAATTTATGAAAAGCATGGGATAAAATGTAATCTACTGCATTATTAGAAAAAATTAAAGTAGAGGCTATATTTTACAGTGTCGTCTTTCAAATCTAGCCATGCTGTAAACTGATGTTTGCTGTATGCTCCTCCTGATTTGAAATAGATGAAAGAGAATGAACCTTTAATCACCATGGTTCACACTATGATTGAGAACTCGGCGCTAAGACCACAACTGTACCAGCAAGTAAGGTCTTGGATAGTGAATGAAATTGCTTTATCATCTGCGAAAATTTTCCTTAGTGACAGTTTTGGTTGTTCCTCAGATTTCTTCATAACATCGGTGTTTCTCTTATTTGCTTTGGAAAACCACAAGTCATCCATGCTTTATAAAATGCTGCAATATCGTTAGCATGGCTTCTGCTGCGTTTCTGTTGTTAAGTATTCAATGTACACTTTTGAATAACTTTTTCTGTCTAGACAATTTGATTAGTTGGTGTTTTATGCAGGCGTCCAGTAAAGTCATATAACTTCCAATAAGCTTCCAACATTTGTCTTAGCATGATACCCTGCAATTAGTGTTCAAAGGTGCTTCTTTCTTTTGACCACTACAAAAGCATGTGAGTGGTGTTTACCTGGTCATTTCTGGCAATTTTGTTTTTGTTCTAGGAAGTGGATTTACAAGTTTTTGTTTGCACCTACCAAGCCTTTAGCCACTGAAGAAAAGAAAGGATCAAAAGTACTTTGATCTGGGGACTGTAAATCCAAAAGGCAGTGTCTGTTCATAAAGTCACAGCAGACTTAACTGTGCACACTTACAGAGTATCTAGTGATGGTTGTCAATGGTAAGATGAAAGAAGAATCAGAAACGTGAATGGAAATATTGTCTGTGAGTTGAGACCTGCATGAACTTATGAGCATGGCCAATACGTATCTGTTGGCACTGCAGCATCTTAGGGACTCGGCAGTTTCTGTCACACCAGAGAATGTTTACTGTGACAAAGATGTTGACCTTAATTTAATTATAAATTGCAACAGATGAGGTGTGCAGTTCTGGCTGCCAGGGAATATTTGACTGGTTCCCTTACACTTGCATTTATACCCTTGTGAGCCAAAATGACATATAAAAGTTGCATAGTTTGAAGAAAAGTAGGTGTTCTGCTACGTAAAACAGTAATTCATTAGTGATTGATCCTTTGCTGTGTTTGGGGAAACAGTGCAGCTTAGTTTCTTGTTTTGTTTTTTTGGAAGTCAAATTCATGTTGTAGATTTGATTTGATTCAGAGACTTTGAGAGAAAATCTCAGCTTGCCAAAGGAGGTTGGGTTGTGAATGACTTTGATTTCAAGACTGTCAAATTTATGCTCCTGCATGCAGATCAGGAGCTTTAACGTGGAACCTAAATTAAGTATTTGGGAGAAGAGTGAGAAGCAAGGTGCCCTCAAGCCCTAAGTGAAATTGGGTTTTGTTGAGTTTTTATAAAGAAACCTAGCTGTTAGTTTTTTTTAAAGCACACCAATTTTCTGTATTAGAGTATGTAAGACAAGTCAATATACATATAATGAACAGAGGTGCTTTGGATGTGGCAGGGTAAATTAGCTCATCTTCTAATATTAGTGTAGACACATCTGAGGTATAGCTGTGCCTGGTCTGGTCTGCCCACTTATTTAGGGATATCAGTACATCCCAGGGTGCTGTCTGCACGAAGCTATGCTGTCAACTAAGGTATCACTACACAGCACTGCCTTCACCTTGTAGATGTACCTGCTGCTTCATATCTGACACTGAATAAGCACCTTTCTTGACATTCTTGTCAAAGGAACAGTGAATATAACAGGTCAGGAATATTGAATAACCTTTTGCCAGTAGAGTTGTGGTCTCTTCAGGTCAGAGGGTATGTGATGTCAGGCTTGTGCAGGAGAACCCATGTATTGCATAAGCTGGAGAACACCACAGCCACCTGCTTTCACAGATGAAGTTCCCTGTACAAAATACTGCTTTCACTGACTTCTAGGAAAGGATAAAAATACACTCAGAGTTTCACTGCCTAAATAGTCTTCTAAACTTCTGTAATGCAAAACTAACTTGTTTAAAATTCTGGCAATTTATTGAAATTTTAAACAACGCAGAATTTTTTATTCAAATAAAAGAAATTGTTTTTACCAGTCATCTTTCCCACGGCAGTTTTAAAGAAAAGTAAACAATTGGGAGAAGCTTCTGTGTAAGCAGCTGAAACCTGTTTTGTTGTTAAGATAAGAAGCTAGTTTCTGATAACTGAAACAATTCCTGTGGGTAGAGAAAAGGTTCTTTCTTTGCTTCAGTTTATTCAGTTCAGCTTTATAACTGAGCTTATTTATGGTTAAGTGAAAGAAAGAAAGAAAAGCTTGTATTTAATGAAAAATTAAGGTACCTTGCTTCCTGTTTGGTTAAAATGATTTATGGTTCTTTAGTAAAATAGCTAAAACATATACTATTTCTAATGTATGACATTTTTGTTTGTGATTTGCTACATCTTCACAGATATTTAAATCACTGTCACTTAGATCAGTCTGCTCTACAGATTGTACTGGAAGTTTGCAAGTGTAAGCCAGGCCAGTGGTTCCATATGTGCAGGCAAGAAAAACAGAGGCTTTTTACAGCCTGGACCCATTTCTGCCTTAGTTGTTTTTGTTTCTGTCTAATATTAGGTGAGGAGTGTTAATCCTATTTTCTACAGTAGTATATGCTGATTTCAAAAAGCAGAATTATCTTCAGTTCCTCCTGTGGAGTGTGAGTTCCCTAAAGGGGAGAAATGAAAGTCTGAGTGCAACAGGCTAGCATCCAGGTCTTTGCTTGGATAATTTTTCCTAATACATTAAAAACGTCTAAAAATAGTCCTTGATTTTTTGCTCCTGTAAGGATAGGGAGATCTTGTTTATGGCATATTTCATTATCATTATTATTATGTCAGGTGTGTATATTTAGATGGCTTTGCATGTTAAATTTTGAGATTTGTAGGTAGAAATATTTTTCGGGTTTTGTTATGTTCATAAGATGATTGTATTTGAGCTAAATTTTTTTATACTTCCAATTTGTACTTGAAATATCTGTTGGATTATACAAAATGAGAGGAGAATCTTGTGGGGTAAATGCCCATTTGCCCTGCTTCCTGGTAGTAAGAAGTACTTTAAAAAAGAAAAACATATAAAAACTCTTGGAATTCTGACTTCAGCCTTGTGCTCTCCACAAAATGACCTAGATTGTCCTGTTTCAATTTCCTAAGTGCAATAATCTTGTAGAGATGCTTAGTGTGCTCTCAGGGTGTGAAATTTCCTGCCATATACTTATTGAATCAAACTGGTTAGCGGAATCTGAAAATAGCTTATAAGGCAATGCTGTCACTTAAATGTTCATAATATTGACTGCTTAGAGAGGTTTAACCCCTCAAATCTGAAAAGAGAGATTTGTCTAATCTTCATTTATTAGGATGAAATTTCCCTCTAAGGACATCTTATATTGTTTCCGTTGTGGTGGATTTATCCACATCTGTGATTCACCTTGTATTGGTGTTTGATGGAGGCAGTGACTGTGCAGAGGGACTGGAGAGTAGATGACAAATTATTTCTAACATAACATGGAGATTCAGTTAAAGTCACTTCACTTTCCACTTGTAAGATACATGTTTGGCCAAAATGTGCGTGTGCAGATTGCCTCTCAAAAATGGTAAGTTCTATTTATAGGTATTAAGGGTACTGTTTGCAAATGTCTGGGAGCTGTGCAGTGTTTCACCCACCATGTTAAGAATGGGCTTTTTTGTATTTGAGTAGGCAGATGTCAAGGAAAAGTGTAGAAGACAGCAGCAAACCATGTCATAGGTTCAGTAGGTGGCACTCTTTCTCTGAAATTACTGTCCTGGTAAAATATTTGTGGGAGCGTTCTGCTGAGAGAGGTGTGTGTTGAACATGACATAAAATACAATTTGATAACTTGATCGTTGTAGCTCCTACAATGCATTTTCCAGGGTTATTAGGTTGTTAACCTTGCTTGTAATGTGTAATTGCATTTTGTCTACTGCAATTCCTCCTATAAATCCAGTAGGTTGTGATAGCATTCTGCACTTTTTGCCTTAAGCTGATTTATAGATGTGCTGTGGAAAAAGAAGCTCCTGCTTTGTCAGAGATGGATTAAGTGTTTCATCCTATTTTTAGAGTTTTTGCACTAAGTCTACACAAAATGTTGCAGTTGAAATGGAGCAGCTCTTCAGCAGTATCTATTGTGGGAAACTAGTACCACTAACAAAAGCAAGAAGTTGGCAGACATTTCAAAAGTGATAGGATTTTAATAAGAATTAGCACATGTATAGTGTTCCTTAAAAATGTGTTTTCATTTTCTGAATACTTATAATATTGTGTCCAGCAGAACAAGGGAGGTCCTCCTCCTGCTCTGCTTTGCCCTGGTGAGACCTCACCTGGAGTGTTGTGTCCAGTTCTGGGCTCCCCATTTCAAGAGGGACAGAGATCTACTCGAGAGACTCCAGTGAAGGGCTACGAGGATGATTGGGGGACTGGAATGCCTGCAGTATGAAGAGAGGCTGAGAGACCTGGGGCTGTTTAGTCTGGAGAAGAGAAGACTGAGGGGGGATCTAATTAATGTGTATAAATAGATGTGGGCTGGGTGTCAGGAAGGAAGGGGCAATCTCTTCTCACTTGTGCCCTGCGATAGGACGAGGGGCAATGGTCACAAGCTGGAGCACAGGAAGTTCCACCTCAACATGAGGAAGAACTTCTGTACTGTAAGGGATCCAGGGCACTGGAACAGGCTCCCCAGGGAGGTTGTGGAGTCTCCTACTTTGGAGACTTTTAAGACCTGTCTGTATGTGTTCCTGTGTGACCTGCCCTAGACTAGATGGTCCTGCTCTGGCAGGGGGGTTGGACCTGATGATCTCCAGAGGTCCCTTCCAACCCCTAACATTCTGTGATTCATTTTAGGAGGTAAGCAGGAATAAGGATACTGAATTTGCAAGCTTGTTTGGTTAAAATGCCAAACAACTGTCTCTTCTTAAAAAAATAAAGTGTAAAAGGTATTACCTAGAAAAAATAACATTATGTTTTTCCAGGCAAGCTGTACATAAAATGCTGAGCAGTGTCTCAGAAGGATGTATTTATCTGATAGAAGATTATCTTTCTTTTGTAAAATCTTTCTGTTGTGACATATAACTAGGTTTTCTCTCTAAGTTAAAGACATTTGGCCATGTTTATGAGTTTTTTTTTAAATATTTCCATTCCTCATTTTTCTCTCATTGTGATAAAATCAACAAAAAACAACTCTATAATAGGAAGAGTTTAAACAGATATCTTAATTTTTGTGACATTCATGAGGTGCAAAAGTGCTGTGGCTTTTCTCATATTCCAACACTCATTTTCATTAAATGTCCATTTCAAAGAAAGTTACTATGTGGTTTTAATACACGATACATACTTTTAAATTGTCACCAGGTGCATTCGCATGAGGTATGTGGACATAATGTCTTGAAATGAAACACTTAAGTGTGTTGAAGATTTACTGTATGTTTGGAATGCTTGTGTGATTAACCCTTCCCTAGTCCTTTTATTTATAAGTGTCCTTTAACATGGACTTGTCTTTTTATAGTCTTTCTTAGACTATTAATTCACATTGACCTTATTATGACAGAAAAACATCTCAATGCACATGTTTTTAATGGAAATAGAATACAAATGTTGATAGTGTTATGCCTATACTTGCTGTATAGGACATTAAGTAGTTTCTGTATGTGAGAGTCCATCCTAAAATGGGGAGCTGCCTTGTTTCATGTAAAATAGTTTTAAATCTTGTTACTTGTCCATTCAGAGACTGAAAGAGTTATGAACTTAATGTGAGGAGCTGTATGAAAGTAGTTTTAGGATAGCTTACATACTGACTGGCATGAGGAGGCAAGTTTGCCTAGATCCAAAGATAAAGTACATGGTCTTCATTTAGGACATTTCTGGTAATACTCAGTTGTAGTAGAAGCTATCCATATGAAAAACGATGCAGAAAGGTATTTGGTGGCACTTACTAGGTATACATCTGTAACAAGATATTTTACACCTATTTTGTATACTTAGTTCATTCTGTTCTGATTTCAGATTCACATCAGATTATACTCCTTGTGAATACACTTGACCTAAGTGGGTCTAGAGTGGTTAATTCCAAGTAGAATGAGCCCCTGTATTTAGAATGCACAGAAGAAAACATACATAATTATGTATAACTGTCTCTAGTTGTACTCTGACAGTTTCATCTTCCTACATAATCCATGTTTGATTGAGTTAGTTGTACATCTTTAAAAAGCCAGTTTGCATTAGAAACGTAGCCTGTTAAGTTAATGCAACTTCTTACTGACAGTCTGCTTAACATTCCATTTACTTAGCTTCATGAATATATATCAGCTAACAAAATATTGTTTGGAGTCATTGTTTGACACCCAAGCAAAAGCCTGTTTCTGTATTAAAACTCTTAAGCTGAACAATAGTTTCATTTTCATAGTCCAATTAAGTTGTTTTATGGCAATATTATTCTTCCTTATAGTTAACACAAGAAGAATGTAGGGCTACACTGTACAAATACAGAACTGAAGAGCTGGATATTGATGTAAGTAATTTGGAAATGTTGGTATTTGTCTCTTTATTTTGATAATAATTTCCACCTTTTGGGTTTGAAATGGTCTTCATATAGGTGGTTACCAACTGAAATTGCTTTGTGAAATTGAGAGGCATAAGACTCTTTTTGTAATAAGCTTCTAAGTTGCAGGAAGTATTACATTTTAGGTTGAAATTTCAAGTATTACATCTATTCAAAGGTCAATTGCTTCTAGAAAGGATTGAATTACTTTAAAAGGAAAAAAAAAAGCTCTGTAGCTGTAGTTCAGTTATAGGCATGAGAGATGTAATTTCTCAGGAAATTTGATTGATACTCCAAAACTGAAATTTGGCACGGGTAGTTACCATTCAGAGTATTGAGCTGCTAGTTCCTAAACAATAGGGGCTTGGTGTAAAATTGGTAGTGAAAAATAGACACACATAGTCATACTGTAGATGCATACATATGCATGGCTAGTCATTCTGGCACAATGCAAGTAAGAGCAGACATAACCATTTAAGGGATGTTACTTTAAAAGTGAAAAAGAAAGCAGACTTCCACTGTTACCTTAGAGTTAAAAAGTCAGAGCAGCACAAACTGAACTGAAAGATTGTTCAAATAGAAAAAGTAAATTGTTTCAAATTGGTCAGAGAGCACTGAACAGTTATTTACTCAAACTGGAGCTGGAATGGAACGGTTTTAGTCATAGCCTTTATCAGAGCTAAAACAGAGCAGAGTGTGGATGGTACTAGTAACTAACTATTAAAAAGTACCACCTGAAATAAACCATAGGAAAAACTGCATGTGTATACAATATTCCTTACAATACCGAGGAATGTGTAAATTAAAACGGTATTTAATACCTATTATTAAGTTGTAAAGATCTAGCTGTAGAGTCATAAATGATACATTTTCAGCCATGCTGTTTCAAGTTATAATAACACTTATTTCATAGTATCTTAAGAGGATTCCTTAAGTTTCCTTGATTTGAAAACGCAAGAGTGATGCCTTCATAACTTCAGAATTCATATTTTGTGGTAATAATATTTCATATGTATTCATGTAATGATGTGATCAAGTTACATTTTGATTATTGAACATGTTAAAAATTAAATCCTAATTATAATTATTTTCTGTTCCATATTAGGCTAAGCTTAGCCGTTTATGTGAACAAGAGAAAGTTGTACAAGCACTGGAGGAGAAGCTTCAACAGCTACACAAGGAGAAAGTAGGACAATTGTATTTATTACCTAAAGTGGATGTTATTTTGTGTGCTTATTATCAGAACACTGCTAACTTAAAACGAAACTCAGCCCAATGATGCAGAACATTAAAAAGAATTCTTTTTATTACAATAGTACACGCTTGAGCAAGCTTTGCTGTCAGCAAGCCAGGAGATAGAAATGAATGCAGATAATCCAGCAGCCATACAGAATGTAGTCCTACAGAGGGATGACTTGCAGAATGGACTGCTCAGCACCTGCCGAGAAGTATCGCGAGCTACGGCGGTAAGTGAGACGTTCCTGCCACTAAAACTCCATGAAGTGTTAAATGGTTACCTTCACCTTCATATCCTTAGTTGCCTTCTCTTTGGATATGTTTATTTACATTCCAGAAAAACTCAGTTGTCTTTTACTTGCTTGTATTTTTGTCAAAAGAGCTGGATAGTGATCTCTTCACTCAGTCATTGAGTCTTTTTTTGATCGTTTGGATTTGGCCCAGGAATGCTGACTTAACTGTTGTGGTAATTTTCTTCTTTATAATAAGAAAAATTGAGTACAGAAGAAATAAACAATGCAAATAATAAGCTATTTCATGTGATGGCAAAATAATAGCAAGCACAAACTTTATCAGATATTTGATATTTGATATTTTTTGCTGTTTTAAGCAAAAGCAGCTGCAGGATGAAAAGAAGAAAAGATTATTCTGTCACAGTCTCTAACAGTGGACCGTTACATTTAAAAGACATTTCAAGTTATACTTCCAAAAACCTTAAAAACAAAGCCATGAAATTTACTGTCCTTTTCCACTTCATGATGGAAATGACAAGGCAGAGTAATTTTCATCTACTTAGGTATATATCCGAAAAAGCATTTCAGTCTCAAATTCCAGTGGTTTGCTGTGTTTAAATTGATAGAAAGTAGGCCCTGCAGTTCTACTTTTAGTCTGAACTTGAGGCTACCTTGTAAAAAGAACGGGTTGGATAAGGAAAAGGGGATCAGGAAAGGAAATCCTCAAGATGTACTTTCCCCCGTTGACTTTTTAATTCATGCTAAGTTGACGAAATTGCTTGATATAGGCTTAAAAAGTGAGACAGTAGAGCTGACCTCAAAGAAAATTTTCTTCTTGCACCTTCTCCCTTCTGGTGTTGGTAGTTTCACTTATGTAAGATAATGGTGTATTAGCAGGACTGGAGCATTCACTGGTAACCTTACAGGCAGGGCTGGATGACTTCCGCTTGTCTTGCACAATATGTTGCATATACATGCACATTCTGTGATCTCACACAGGTATTCTATATGTTAAAAGATAAATTTGCATCCATTTTTGTGAGTTTTCTGCCTCAGAAGGACAGCTTAAGGCCCACATACCTGCTGACTATAAAGACGTACTCTAAAGATTTTTTCCCTTGCCTATCTTTTTAGTTTGTGAAAAGACAAAATGCCGTTTGCTTGGATTCCATTCAGTATCATTAGAAAATCAAAAAGCTGTTCAAACATTCCATTCTCTAAAAAGCATATTTATTTATTTATTTATTGCTGATATCTATTTTTAGGCATTACTTCCTGAAGTTTCATGCTGGTGCATAAAGAAAAGTTGCTGGGTTTTGTGGTTTTGTTTGGTTTGTTTTCTTTTTTTTTTACTTGAGTGTGTATCTGTAATTCTTTACTTTTGTTACATAGGAACTAGAAAGAGCTTGGAGAGAATATGATAAATTGGAGTATGATGTAACTGTAACAAGAAATCATATGCAGGAGCAACTTGATCGTCTTGGAGAAATTCAGGTGTGGCACAGGTCTTAAAGTACACATCATTCACTTTTATTTGCTATGGTTTTCTTTAAAAACTATACAAATGAAAGAAGTGGGACATGTGGTGCATTACCTTACAAGGTATTAAAAGACTGAGTTCTGAGGTTTTCAGCTTTTCCTATTATTTTGAAGTCACAGCACTGATTTTCCTGTGTCTGGAAGCCTCCTTTTTCTCTTTCAGTGATGGGGTCCAGAATGGGGTATTTTTCTCAGACCTTAATTGCTACGACAGTCATATTCAGTCCTCACACAAATCCTTCTATTTCACTGAATATTTTAAAATGTAATTATATCTTTCTATCAGAACAAACTGTAATAAAAATGTTCTAGGCATTGCTTCAGCTCTTACATATCAAGAGTTCTGACTTGTATCTTATTACTTCACAGTGCTGTACTGTGGAGGATTGGACAGTTAGAAGAAGTTCTGGATGTCTAAGGAGACCTTTCTGTGAGATACACACAGAGAGATCTGTATATATTATCCTGAATAGGTAGATGGGTGTGGTCCATGCTGGGAGGCATTAAAGGCTCTTTGCTCCAGGGATTGATTTTCTATGCAGCTGTGAAAGGAACATTACAAGGAAAGCCAAGAGATGAGAAATTTGTGTTACGCAGTCCAAAATGTGGATGACCATGAATGCAAATAGGCCCACTGTTAATGAGCTAGTATGCAAACACCATGTTCATCTCCACTTATTTTAGGGCTGAAACTGATGTTTCCTGTTCTTTTGTTGTACGTAGGTCTCCTGTGCAAAGTTTGCTTGGATTTTCTTCAGACACAGTAGATACAATCCTGTTCTTAAGTGGAGCTTGAACTAGCAAATTGCTGTCAAATTCAATTAGACAATATGAAATTTGTTAATCTTTTTGTTTCTGACAATATTTGAATGTTTTTCAAACAAGTGTTTTTCAAAACATGAAAAAAAAAAAAATCTGTTTTTTTTTCCTCTTTCAATGTATTCTAATTTATTGCCTATATATGCTGTTCATTTACTGGCAGACTGAGTCAGCAGGGTTACAGCGTGCTCAGATTCAGAAGGAACTGTGGAGAATTCAAGATGTCATGGAGGGTTTAAGTAAACATAAACAGCAAAGAAGCTCTTCAGAGGCAGGTAAACTGATTGTTTTTATCTCATAGGAAGTGAGATTAGGTCATACACATTTTGAAAGGATACGCTCCACAGTTGCTTTTGTATGTTTGAAGAAATAGTATTATTGCTGAGAGAAGAAAGCAATCAAGTTGATGTTTTGTGTGTATTTGTTTAATAGCAACAGGTTATAGTTGATATTTTAACAGCTGTTTATTGAAAATTATTTTCTTCTTTCTTTCTATACCTTTCCCCTCCCCCTAAACAGGTATCATGGGATCAAGGACATTTTCTGCTATTAAATATAAAAATGAGGTATGGTTTTAGCATATTTACGATTTCAGTATGAATTTCTAATGTGCTTATGACAAAAATGGACATTATTTTAAGGCTGTCTGAAGTATGTATTTAGTATGTTTCTATGAATATATTGCATTATGAATTTAGTTTAAAGACTGGTATCTCCACTCGTAATCCTAACACTTTCATTTATTTTATGTCTTTATATTCTCATTGGTATGGTTCTCTTTTCCATTTCTCACCTTCTCCTCTCCCTAGGCTCTTACCCTAGAAATACAAAACGTGATTTATGGATTTGTCTTCTACCCACCACACTTTTTATGGGAAGAAATTCATTGCTTTAAATGTCTGTTCACATATTGAGCCTGGTTCTCAGATGGCCAGAGCACCCACAAGAACAGCTGAAACTGTGGGAGCTCCCAAATGTTCAATTCCTCTGAAAATCTGGCTAGAAGTTACAGTTTTAAAGGGACATTGTCACAGTTACCTAAAGTGTATGCAATACACATCTGGCTTACAAAACTGTCTAAAAGCCTAATTTATGTAAAGATCTTTAAAAATATATCGAATATAATTTTTGAAAGGATGATTCAGAGAGTTCGTATGTGTCCAGAAGAAAGTGCAGGTCTTAGAACTGAAAATCTCAATAAGCTGAATCATGAAACTATTGAAGTGTTTCAGTCAAGATAGTAGTAACAAAATAAAAAGCAAACAAACAAACAAAAATCCCAAAAGAAGCTCAAAGAAAATAAAGCTTCTTTTTTTGTTGCTTTATTTTGTTTAGTGTGATATTGTCCCTTTAATTCCAAAATCTATAGCTGGTGTAGCTATGGTACTATATTTTTTTCTTTTTAAGTTATAAATAATTGTAACAGGTGTGCACATCTAAATAAGGTGACTATTCTACAATCTTTAGGAAGAGGAAGTAGTCCCACCTCGTCCTCCACTCCCTCGGTCCTATGACTTTACAGAGCATCCTCCCATAATTCCCCCTCTGCCCAGTGATAGCAGCTCCTTGCTCTGTTATAGCAGGGGCCCAGTACATCTGCCAGAAGAAAAGAAGATTCACCAAGTTCAAGGATATCAGAGAAATGGATCTTACTGTGTAAGTGGCTCAAACTGCCACATTGTTCTTGAAGCATCCCCCGTCCTTTGCACAGTCACAGTTTTTATTTTGTCATCCGGCTACTTTTGTGTAATGTTTTTATTTTTGTTTACTTTGTTCTGTTCATAGCTCCATCATTTGCTTTTCACATTTTCCTGCCATATATTCTGTACATATGTAAAATGTCCTAAGACTTAAATGCTTGTATCGGAGTAAATTTTAGAAAATCAGATGCGTCTGCTCATAAGTTTCTATAAAACTCTAGGCTCAGAGTCAGTTTTTGCTGTAGCCTTATACAGGTTTCCTGAAGATCATTTAAAAGGAAAAAAAAAAAAAAACCCTCTGCATTTTTTCTAGCAATTTTTTTTCTCTAATTTCTCAATGTCTGCAAATGTTGTTACTCTAACTACAAAGAAATACTTGAAGCAATAGCACTTGAACAATGAAACGTTGTCTTAAAGTGAGAGCAAAGCTATCATAAAATAACTGTTTTGAGTCTTAAGACATAAATGCTTGTACAGAAATGCCTGTTTATTTACCTCATAACTTGTCGTTCTTCAGGGTCCTGATTATAGGCTTTATAAGAGTGAACCAGAGTTAACTACAGTCGCAGAAGTGGATGAATCTAATGGTGAAGAAAAAACAGAACAAATCTCAGAATCAGATTCTACTGCTAAAGGTTTGTCCCCAGGTCTGGTATTTACAACCTTTCAGCCTTTTTCACAAGGCAAGCTTTAACTATGTTATAGAAGCTATATCATCTTTTGTATTTTTGTAGCCTGCCTGTTTCTTAATAAGATGAAACAGCTTCCATGATAAAATAATGATTTAATTATATGACAAGAAAGATTTTAGTCAATTACACCGCAGAAAAATCAAACATTACACTCACCAACAACCCTGAAATCCTTATTGACACCATGTCTAATCACATCACTCACATTCCCCACACACCATTCCCTGGAACAATTACCCATTTTATGTTCTTGCCCTTGAACAATTACTCAGTTTTTGAATCAAGCTCCCGATGTTATGTCACTGGAACGTCCAAAAAGGCAGCACCACAGAATTTTCAGGCTCTCATAAGGCAGGGAAACAATGTCTTTTTCTTTTTTTAATCTTGTAATTGTTGAATTGCCTTCTGTCCCCTGATATAATAGGAATAATGATCATGACCTTGGAGTGTACAGACAATAAAGGTCTTTGCGATTGCTAAATGCTTTAGATTCTTCTCTTCATCCAGCTTCCACAAAAGCTACTAATTGCTTGGTAGAGTCTTTTACCAGGAAGTGCTTCTCAATTCTGTTTGTTAAAACACACAGAATAGTTTGTTAAAGGTGACTTCATGAAAAGCAGCTTGAGCACCTCCCAAAAAACATATTAAGAGCTTTTAGGAAAAGTAACTAAACTTACCCCTTTTTTTGCCATAACAGTTCGTGTTTCTGCTGCCAGCAAGATCTCTGCCTTCGTTTCTGGTAGTTTGACTAAGCCTGTACATAGCAGGCTGGTGCAACAGTACCAGAATTTAACCAAGAACTGTGATCATATAAGGATATTATTTTCATCAGAACAGTGATGAAAGTTTTTTAAATGAAGGTTAGCACACAGTTTGGGTGTTAACAATGTGAATGGCCCTATGGCACATGCTATAGTTAAGCTTGCATTTACCAGTTAGTCAACTCTGATTTGTGATGGTATTTGCTGAGGTATAATGTTTACTTAAGGTAGATATTAAATTTCTATAAACTTGGTGGTAAAAAATGCAAGGTCTAGCCTGAGATTTGCTAATGCTCAGCCACCTAAATTGAGGAAGTTGCCTTTTTGACATCATCCCTAGGTTTTATTGACCTGTGGTGTTCCAGGTTTTTTTATAGTTATTTATGACAAGAGGGAAAGTAATTTATTAAGACAATAGAAGAAAGCCTATGCTGACTATATAAAGCTAACCAATACTTACTGAGCACCCCAATCTGCTTTCTATCTTCTTCTGTAAGGTCAGAAGTAATTTTACCCATTTGTAGAACAGTCCTCAGTAAGGGAAGACAATAATACAAATAATATTTAGGGGCATGAGAGACAGTAGCTGCAGTGGTAGCAAGCAACAAGAGGCTTTTTATCTTCTTAAACAACAGAGTGAAGTGGGTTTAGTGTAGCTGTGTTTTATCATCTGATCCGTGCTTTTAAGCACATGGATTATCTAACAGATATTTCTTGTTCTGTTCCTACGCAGTCCCCATGCAGTAGGAGAAGTATAACCATCCCTGGTGGCTGGGTTTTTTATAGTGCCTGTGCCATTACAACCAGATGCTGTTTCAACAAGCATTTTTATGCCATTCTATCTGAAGAGTTTGTAAGCTGAAAAGGAACCAAGCTCAAAGGCAGCTCATCTCTACAGTTCTTCTTTCTTGCTATTCTAAGAAGTCATACTTAAATGACATGGCTTCCTAGTCAGAGTGGTTTTAAAAATTAGTAAATTTTAGAAGAAACTTTCAAATGTTTTTCTAGTTTGTTGTGCACACTGCTGTACTAGACACTTCTCTTGTGACTCATTTTCCTCTCCTCTCAAATGTCAACAATGAAAGAGAAATGTTTTCATGGGACTATGTAAAGTAACACTTACAGCTGTCTGCCAGCAGAGGAGTATTTATGACCTGAGCAGTACATAAAGGTGACACAAAAGGAAAACGGACTTCTGCTGTGTTTTATCCTTTTTATGTCTAAAGGAGACACAAACCATTGCTTTGTAGTTGTTTTGAATGATGGATTTGGCATTCAGATACCTCCACACTATTTTGTCAGCCTATCAAACAGTTTAGAGAAGGACTTGAGCCTTCACCAAGTCAATATGTCCTCTTGGTGATCCTGCTCTGGCAGGGGGGTTGGACTAGATGATCTTTCGAGGTCCCTTCCAACCCCTATGATTCTATGATAAGAGCTGTGTAACCTCAGGAAAACCAAGGAGAAGTAATTTGGCTATCAAAGAAGATATTATCTATTTTCTAGGCAAAATCAGCAAGGAAGCAATATTTTTAATAATTTGATTTTGTGCATGTATCAAAAAGCAAAAAGGAAGCAGATGTTATTTCATTGTATCTGTATATCTGATTAAGTTTTAACTTCCTTCAGTTTTATGACAGCTTAATTACATTTTGGCAAGTAGGAAAACTCCTGGTGGATATGGTTACGAGAGACCAAAGGTAGTGGACATCAGTACACAGAACATCCTCAGCTCCCAGCCAGCCAGAGCCCGGCTGCTGCAGTTCCCCATCCCCAAGTACAGCAAGCTGCAAGGCTGAGGACATGGTCCCACGGTGCCCAGCACAGCCACAGCTAACCACAGCAGATAACACAAGCAGGTTTGACACCGGTGCCATTCCAGGCACCAAAGAAACAAGACCAACACTTGCATGAAAGTGGAGCACCACAAGTGGCATGGTCCTGTTCTCACCAGCTACCTGGGCTCAAAGCATGCTGGCTGATCTCGTCCAGATACAGACGTGAGCACACGTGTGCACCCACACAAGCAAGTCCCTCCAAGAGCTGGCAAGACCTGTCTTCATCAGACAACTCTCAGGACCTCTGGCCTCTCCAGTATCTGAATCCTAAACCTCAGGTCTCTTGGACAGCTGGCTCACACACTTTGTAACCTGCTCGCTATCTAGTCTTAAGTTTATTGGCACCTCACAGACAGAATATTCCCCCCAGTAGCAGATCCAGACCTGTGGTCTTTCCAGTAGCCCACGGGCAGACCTGCAGTGTTTCCTGCTGTCTTTTGCCTCTAGACCTATCATCTCTCTGTAGCTGTCTGCTACTTGCAGTCTAGCCTGGCCTGAAGATCACTGGCATCTCCCATGGTCTCCTATGCAGGAGGGAAAGCCTGCTTGCATGGAAAATACTTAAGAATGAAGTTTAAGAAGAAGACAGGGCAGACTGCAGTGCTGAGGCACGGGGCTTGGTCAGACAAGCACACTGACAAACGTCTGGCTGCTTTTATTACTCCTCCTCTCTCATTCTCTGTGCCTGTTCTTTCCCACCTGCCCTGCCCCATCGTTTCTGCGGCCTTTGTTCACTCTCAGATAAACAACTCACCCTTAATTATTTTGTTCACTGGCCCCACTTCTGCTAAATTTTGCATCTTCAGTACTAGGTAAGCTTGGCTGTAACTGGTAGCACTGATACAGCTACCTGGGCACTCCTCTGGCCTTGCAAACTCTATTCCACAAGTCCCCAGTATAGCCATACAGTTAGCTGTGCAGCTTGGCCATCTTTCACCTATTTCCCTTAACCCTCTGTGAAATCTAGGCATTCCACACAGCACTGTCTTAATGTTTGTCTCTTGCACACTGACAAAAGTTTGTATTTGTATTTTTATGTCTAGCAATTTCTCTTGCCATGTGCAGTAGTTTCCCATGCCATTCAGTTAACTAAACCTCAGGCCAGGGCTAGTCATCTGCCTGCATACCTTAACAGATCTGATAGTTAGGCATCAAGATCTTTGCTGTCCTTTGAAGAATGGTTCCTATGTCTGACAACATGTACTTTCTACAACACAGTAAGCTGTTTGGGCAATATTTTTCAGAGTGCTTGGTATAGTGCTTTACTCTTTTGCAGGCTCACATTTTCCTGTGGGAGTTGTACCACCCAGAACCAAATCACCAACACCAGAGTCTTCAACAATAGCATCCTATGTCACTTTGAGGAAGAATAAGAAGATGGATCTAAGAACGGTACTTAAAAATAACTTTTGAACACTGATGGATAGTAACATGTTCATTTCTAAGTTTAATTTCTGTAGTTACTTCAAAAGTTGTAGTTATATTTTTAATTTTATTTACACAAAATTCACTGTTACAAAAATATAATATACTAGGTTAATGGAGGCAGCTGTAGAATGAATGACAAAACTGCAAAGGTCACATATGTTAAACTGCACACAGATTTCACTGTACTCAAACTGGGCAAGAACTAAATAGGAATAAGTACAAAGCTACTCAAGTTCATGTTTGAGTTGAGAGGACAGGAAGTATCTTAGGTTAAAACTTTTGAAGGACTTATATTTGGCTTCTGGGGCGATTTAACAGCCTTTGTATAAGAAATATTGGGTTTATTCATTTTATCACTAAAGTTATTCGTGAAAAAACTAAAACAGCCAGAAAATAAGGCTGCAATAAGCAATGGGTCACTAATAACACTGAAATCTCAGATTAGAGAGTCCTGTAGTCTCAGGGTTGAAGAAGAGGTTTGTAGTTCAGGCAAAAGAAGGGAAAAGTTCTGCAGTAGTTGCAGCATGAGTAGAAGAGAAGTTGTAGGAAGAATGGGATAGAAGAGAGAGAAAATCACAAGATGTTAATTGGGGAAAGGATACCACTTTTCATGAGTGAAATCAGATACTGTGAATGTACTGAATGCAGCTGATTAGCCAGAAGGCATTTTTTTTCTGTTGTACGAAGTACAGAACTACCTGAAAATCAGTGAATTTCAAGAACAGAGTAGGTAAAGTGATGGTTGTTATTTTGGGAATAATAAGATGCTTAGAATTACAGATTTTTAAGTGGTGATAAATTCATAAAATCATATGGGTTGGAAAAGACCTTTAAGACCATCAAATCCAACCACAAACCTTACACTGCCAAGTCCACCACTAAACCATGTCCCTGAGCACCTCATCTACACATCTTTTAAATACCTCCAGGGATGGTGACTCAGCCACTTCTCTGGGCAGCCTGTTCCAAGGTTTGATAACACTTTTGGTGAAGAAGTATTTCCTGATATCCAATCTCAACCTCCCCTAGTGCAACTTGAGGCCATTTAGGTTTGTTTTGTACTATGCTTGCTATTAGTGTTGCCCATCTGTACTTTTTCTTGGAATAAAACAGCTATTTTATTTACATTTTATTTACTTGTAATAAAATGGCTATTTTCTAAGAGATCAGTATTAGATCAACTGGTATAAATGTCCTGGATCATTAAATTTTGATTATACTTCTGTCTCAGTCAAGTAACTTGTGTTTGCCTATTGTGTAATGTCAGGTAAATTGTTTCAACATGATAGGATGCCTTTGAGAGAGCATCTACCCATTCTCTTAATGTTTATCCCTGGTGGTAATAATGTCATGGTTCAAAAAAGCAAATTATTCCTTTTATTTTAAATTTCAGTGTTCATTTATTAATGATTGGTTCTTGCACTTTCTTCACAAACATTGGAGATATTTAATTGCCTGCTATTTTTCAGCTTTTTTAGTACATCATTAGGTAATCTTTCCTGGTAAGCTAAATGGTTTAGAATCTTGCCTTTTCAAAAACAAATATATATGTTCTTCCATTTCAGGAAAGACCAAGGAGTGCAGTGGAGCAGCTGTGCCTTGCAGAAAGCACACGGCCGCGAATGACGGTGGAGGAACAGATGGAAAGAATAAAGAGACACCAACAAGCCTGCCTGAGAGAGAAGAGAAAAGGACTAAGTATTATTGGCATTTCAGACCAGTCTCCTCCACAGAGCCTGTCATTGGTCAAAGATAATCCCTTCAGATTGGTACAGGTGAGTCCCACATTATTGAAAACTTCAAGATGTCCAATTAAAAAAAAAAAAAAATTACTAAATTTTTCCAAAATCACACTATAGGTGTGTATTTGAGACTGTACAGAGTAACAGTCACAATTCTCTGCCATACACAAGAGAAAGGGCGAAGACAATCCTTATGCTTATACCTAAGAATAGTAGGTATAAGATTGTCTTTATGGAAAACAAATAGTTCAGATTTACATATGTTTGATTATGCATTGTTATGTTTGTCAACAGGTTTGTCAAATTTAGCAAACAACATGAAATTGAAAGCTTTGTGACTTAAAAGCTGTGTCAGGGAGAGTCATGATTTAGCTGATGTATAAATTATGAAAATTTCCTGCCAGGTAATATATTCAAACAGCTGTAGCATTTTTAGGTAGGAATATATATTTGTAATGATAGCTCATAACTGGTGCTCTTTTGCTGTGGTTCTCAGCCCATAAATACATAAAATAGAATGAGTGGGAAACAACAGTGATTTGTTTTCACCCATTCTTAAACAGTTAAGGCAAAGAAGTGAGTTTATTAAATGCTAAGGGTGGGGAAAGAGGAGGAAGATGTAATTGCTTGTACATTTCAGGGTATTTCCTGATCAATGACATCTGAAAAAAAAACCAAACCCCAACTAACAAACAAAAAAAAGCCCCACACTATTTCAGGACAAAATATTAAATAGATTCATGACACGTGGATGTTAGACACCCTGCTACTTTCTAACTGCTAAGAATTAGTTTTCTTTTTCAAAGCCTAAATGGAGTTATCTTTTTTTAATCTCCTGACATATTTTTTTTCCTCAGACCACACTTTTGGATTTTTTTTTTTTTTGACAGTGACATGTAATATTTTATGATTTATACACATCTAAACATTTGATTTTCCAAAACCAGTTTAAATGCATGGCACTGTTAAGAAGTCATATATTCCCAAGTAAGTTTTAGGTTTGATTTCTTTTTTTTTTTTTAACTGAGTCTGCTAAACTGCCTCCAGAGCTATATGAAAGATACTTTTCCTTCAGTAACATTGGATCTTCTGAAGACACTGAATTGGAGTTCTGCGTTTGCATCAGAGCATCTGTATTTGGGATGACATGAATGCTCTATATGAAGGGGAGTCCTACAAATGTTTTTGTGATTAGCACTGCCTTTCTCAAGAAGAGGATGTGCAGAGCAAAGCTTTGTAGATGTTTCTTTTCATAGTTTTTACAAATGTGTTTGAGCTTTACCACTTTCCTGTGGCAGCATTTCATACCTCGAGGTGAGGAAGCTGCAGTCATTTGTGTCTCACACTTGGTTAGGCAGCACGTTGGGAGTGGAGTGGGGGAAGTGGCCAAATCCTCTGCCAGAAATACTTGCTGTACAGAACGCAACAGAATTTTGTTCATGTCAGCATGTTCTTCAGCCTTCTGTGTGAAATCAGTGCTATGTGGATGAGATAAGAAATATGGATTGAGAACATGTCTTAATTGAATATTTTGCTAGTAGTCCATGCCACAAAGTCACTTTTTCTATCACAACTTTAATTCTTCCAGAATGCTATTTGGCAAAAAGGCCTAAGATAAGGTATGACACTTTTTAATAGCTCTTTTTTTTTTAAAATGTATAGTTTCTATGCCTGTTGATTTTTATACAGAAAAATGATGCCATGGCATTAACTGCTGGAAGACTTTTCAGTTTGGGTTTGGTTAAGAATTGGAGGAAAAAAGGAACTTTATCAACAGCCTATTGTGTAATTTTTAAATGATTACCAAAATAAAAAAGGAGATTGTTTCACAATTGTTATTGTTTGGGACAAGTGTATGGCATGGGTTCATGCTTTAGTTAGGGAAGTAAATAAATTGTGAAATGACTTACATGGAATTTCCTCTTGACAGTGTATGTGCTAAATCACAGGAGTTCAGCCACAAGACTTGCTGCTTTCACAGCTCCTGTTTTGCTCAGCCCTCCTACTTAATTTGATAAGACTTACATGAACTAGAGTTTGGTTTGGTACTCTGCTAACACAATATTCACAGTTCAGAGTCTTAAGTCACCTCTACCACCCCTCCTCAAAATTTTTATATCAAATTATTCTCTGTGAAATGGATTTTTTTTTTTTTTTTTTTTTAAAGGAGTAAGTAACATCCTCTGCCATCATCAAGATGCTATGTTGTCCTCTGTTAAATAGGTTAACAGCATAGGCTGGGAATATTTCCAAAATGATTGGAGAATTCCAGGTGCACTGTGAATTTTGTACTGAGAACAGATTTGTATCCATCTCATTTTTACAAGGAAAAGCTATTTTTAAAAAAACTCAGTGCTTATGAATGCAAATAAAAACGCTACTTAAGCCTGTGTCTAACTAAGCAAAATATGAATGACGCTTCAGAAGATAAAAGGTGACTAATAGAAATGCTGGAGATAGTATGGAGGGCAGCACAGGAAGTACAGTAATCTTACAGAGAAAAAAAAATATTAGGCTGGACTGTTTTGAAAGGTACAAAAATGAGAAAATTCTAGGTCCTTAAAAAATTCCATTTTCCTTAGTGCTATATGGTGTACTGGTTTTTTTTAACACAGAGGACAAGCAAGGCTCAGAACTGAGACTGTGATAACTTTTGTAAGAATACATGTATGTCTGTATCAATTTCCTCCCACAGAATCGAAAAAAGGATGATACTGTATCTAGCAACATGAAGGATTTAGAGAGCACCAATAAAGAATATAATTTGAAACAAAAAAATCGAAATCCTGCAGAAGAAATAGCACAGCTAAAACGTGATGGAGAACAAGAGCATAATTCAGATTATACTAAAGAGGTACTAAACTATCCCTTACTCAGCTGTTCATCAGCCTGTCTTGCAGTATTCTGAGCCACAGACAGCAGAGTATGGAAAATTGAACCAGCTCCTTTTGCTTGGAAGATTCAAATTTCTTTTTGATACAAGAAATACTCTACAGAGAAGCACAGAATTGTGTCAGATCCATCTGTAGCACAGATATTGAATTTTCTTACATATGTTCTTCCTGAATTTCATTTTACTTCATCCATTGCTCTCTTGATTTATTGACAAATTACAAAATTATAGTCTTTACTTCTTTGGAAACAAAACCAATACTAATTAATCTTTAAATGATATTCATTGATCTGTTCATTGCTTAGGGTATCCCAGTGTAGCTTTTGACAGTCACTTCATACAACTGATGCTTTTTTGTTTGGTTGGTGTCGTGGCTATACTGCATGAAATAGTTTATAGAAAGCAGAACGAAGCTGCCACAACAATTGTAACATGGAAGCAGGCAGTGGAAGTTTGTGCTCTTTGGTCACTGGGTTGATTTCTGTCTGGAAATGGTCTCAAACTCCCTTCGCAATTAAGTGTGCAAATCTTAAAAAAGGGATCTTAAGTCTTAAAAAGGACAATTATGTCTTACATTTGTATTGGTTACATCTAATGAGACATTTAACAGCAGTGTTCAGGCTTATCAGCAATGTATTCCACTAGCTGGAATCTCTGTTGGCATTGTGAAGGGAGGAATAGCATGAAAAAACAGGCAGGCTGCAATACGAAGAGTTCAGATAAGATCTGGAAGTTATTAAGCCAAGCCCTGCCCATTGGCTCTGGTAGTTTCAGGATAACTCTATTAACCTGAATGGTATTGATAAAAATTTCTTAAGTTACGTAATTCTGAGTTACTAAGTATACATGATGGCAAAATTTGTCTGTTAATAAAACTGTTTCCTGATACTGTATTTCTTATCTGCCAACTTAATATGTGTTACAGCTTTTTGTTTCATGATTTCAATTTTTTTATAGCTGACAAAAACTGATGATCTTTTATCAGATGCACATGTTGTATCTGACTCAAAAGAAGTGAGTAATGAGGAGAAATCAGAAAAGGAAAAGAAAACTAAATTGGAAGAAATACATGATGGTGATATAAGGTAAAAATAAAACAAGATGTTCAGAGGCTATTTTAAACTTGCACGTTGTATTTATTAGCTGAATGGACCAAGCAAATAATGAAACACTGCCATAAATACCTATATATTTATATGGTTTTGAGTGGGTTACATATAGAGAAGTCTAGTGAGAAACTGAACCAGTGTGGGGGTTTGGTAAGAGGTGATGAGTTGGTGAGTGAAGCAATGTTTATTTGCAGGTATTGCCCCAGTTATAAACAGAACAGGTTCATAATCCTTGCTTTGGGATGCAAAATGTATTTAGTAATGTCAGTTCAAGGCTTGACACAGCTTCCAGAGTAAGCTCTTTACTGCTGAGATTTTGAAGCAGACTAAATAGCTTATTCTGTATCTCCTGCTTTAACTTTTACTTCACTATTTTGGAGCATTGCAGAATTAGAGGAATGTTGTGTCTTGGATATTCCTCTTTAAAGATTAACCATTTTAGTCCAGATCCTAACTGAGTTACGTCATAAGTTTCTCACAGTACCCTTTATTTTTTGTTTTAAAGTCTAACTTTACAAGGTAGAAGGTTTTCAAAATATATGCTTAATTTATATTATACAAACTTGCAAGTTGAAACTCTTTTCTGTTAACAGAAGAAAATTAAATTGTAGCTCTTATACTTAGTGGTTAACACCTGAAATTAAGTTAGAGCAAGTTCTAAATGCTGTGCTTTTTTTAACCAGCTTGCAGAGTGTGACCACAATTACAAACCACAAACCTAAAACCAGCTCAGAAGAAAGTGGAGTAGTTAGTGTTCAAGAAGAAGAAGGGATTACATCTTCATTTGAATTAGCAGCACAGTCTTCAAAAGGAAATCAGGCAACAGCAGGTATGGAAAAGCACAACTACCACAGTACATGTGTAAACTTTTTATTTCATTTTGATTATGTCTTTTGATGCTCTGAAAGTGCTGAGCTAGTCTAGATAGCAAGTGTATGGTTTTATAATGTAGAGAAAAACAGCTTCCCAGATGATAACTACAGAAATTCCATTTTCTGAAGTTTTCATTTACATTTTATGATTGCATTTAATTCAGGGAATTACATAACTATTGCCAGAAATGGAGTCATACTATAGTTACTTGTTGGAACAAATCCTTACCTATTCATCTTGTAGAACAGCAGCACAATTGTGGATATGTATAGATAATTTACCCTTACCTCTGTGCCAATGGGTGGCCTCAGGTATGGCCAAGATTGAGAAATCCATGAGATTTTCCAATACTTCTGGTAGATTTTGAACTAACAAGTAAAAGACAGTAGTTGGGTCACTTTTCAGGAGTAAGACAGATTAAAAAACAAACAAACAAACAAACAAACAAGAAAACACTAGCTGACTCGTAAACAACTCCTTTGCAAAAAGAGAATGCTGAAACAAAGAAAATTGTTTCCTAAGAGGAAAAAAAAGATTCTGAGTGTGTAGGGGAGGAGGAGGGAAGAAGATAGAATATCAGATATTAGGATAATTTGGTGATGAGACTGGTTAAGTAAGCCAAATAGTTCAATTTATGGATATGAAAGGTGACCTGGACTTGTAAATACATTTTAAAGTGCTCAGCAGAATAAAAAATGCTTAGTTAATCTGAGCTGGGATCTAAAGATGAATCTGGGAGTATCCCAGCTTGTTAAGTTTTGCGTTTTTTGGTTTTTTTCTCTCACTCTCTTTGCAACACAAATAACACATCAGCATTCATGTGTCCACTGGTTGTCCCTTTGGTGTTCTACTCATTTCTAGGCCTGAGTGATGATCTTTCTTGTTAACAGCTATGTTCTGAAGTTGTGCTTATTGTGCTAATCAGATCTTAAGTCTTCTATATGTGTAACTTCCATTTGGTTTTGCTTCTATTTATTATGGCTTGAAATGATGATTTTCAAGCTTATCTTTATTATGACTTCAAATCATGCCTTATGTAACTTGTGTTCTTCTTTATCCTGCTGTATGACTTGCAGTGAAAAGTTTACCTTCTTCACCAGAATCGTCACTGTCACCAGCTCCATCTACACAGACACAGCTCACAGAAGGATCACATTTCATGTGTGTATAGTTACAGAGAAGTACGTCTTTTATTCCCACCCCTCCTGTCATTTCCCTAATATTTTTCTAAGTATATATATCCTAGTTATTTTTCTAAGAAACATCTGTTAGGCAAGACAGTTATCTGCAATGCTGAGTACAAACTAGCTAGAAAACAAAACAAATAGATGTATTGATTTGCTTGCAACTGATATATTCTCTATCCAAGCACAAAGAGAAAGGATTAATTGGCTTATCAAGCACATACTCCACAACTGGCAAGTTAATAGCCCTTTGAATTTCATGAGAGACCTAAGCTGTTACAAAACAGATACCCAGTTAAGGGGTGAGCATCAGTGCTTGGCTGCAAATGAATCTTGATGCTTCAGTCATGGTAAGAGACAAGCAGAGCTAGATCTCTTAGTGATGCATAGGAGAGCCAGAAGAGTTCAGGACTTAAGATATGCATGACTGAGGCGTGACAGACAAGAAGGGGAAAAATGGGGGTGGAAGAAATATAACAATTATAGAACTTTTCTTTTTTTGTATAGAGATAGCCTTACACATCTTGTCTTCCCTTGTCATAATAGGTGATTTCTAGGAATCAGGTTAGAAAGCAAAACATATTTTGTATATTCCTACCCTTAGTGTTACCTATTTAATGAATGGAAATGGAAACACAAGTAAGCATATTTATTTATACAAGTGTTTAAAGAAATGACTAGGATACCTGTGTGAATGCTGCAGCACTTCACCAGCATTTAAATCAATCCACGTGTCTTTGTTGTCAGGAAGTACCTGTTTTAAATAAGCTTTCTACTGAAAGAATGAGCGTTGTTTCAGTGGGAATGTTAAATGCCATCGCTAATGTTGCTTAAGAAAACTTTAAAATCAAGAAGTTTTCATTTATTTATTCAGAGGAGATCTGAAACTGCATTTTGCCACTTATTGTCCTAGTCTCCATTGCCAAGATTTATCTTAGCAAAATTGACTTCATATTCACCACAGACACCTTTCTGGTATGAACTACAGGCAGGAAACTTTCTATATTCTTTAAAAATAAAAAAAAGGAAATTTTTTTCTCCTTTTGAGAGAGTGGAAAACACACTCCTCACATTCAGTACTGACACCGGTGTTGCGGGCTTCCTGATGGATGTGGTCTGTCATGATTAGGTTTATGTTGGACTTCTGTAATTTTATTCAAAAATTTAATTACAGAACTATTTAAAAAAAGATAAGCGGGAGTGTTCAGTTTTCTGGAAATACTGATTTTTGTTAATGCTTTTCAGTTTCACTGTTTAAATACACATGCATTTATCATGCATCTTCTTTTTAAATAGGACAGACATGACCCCATCAACTCAGTTTCAGGTCTGCAGTGAAACTGAAACTGCACTGCTGAATTCTGTCTGTAGCCTCAGCATGCCTCTCTAGAAAGGGGAAGCAGCCTAGAACTTCACCAGGAATTTACTGCCAATTACCTCAGTTCCTTTCAGCTCTTGTCATCAGCTCAAATACTCAGTAAATTAAAGTTTTGTAAAGGTTTATGCTAAATATGTGAGCAACAAAAGTGAAACGCTCATAGCTTAATGCTCAAGCCTTGACTTCCCACAGCGTGGTCTGTCCTCACAGGTAATATTGTACCTGTAACATTTCTCTCTTAAATAGCATTCTACAAACAGGCCCTTAGGTGCTCATGACAAAACAGTGTGTTTGGGATGGCACGTGGAAAACTCACGTTTTGCTTACACCTACTTCACTGCAACAGTGAAGGGATTCCAGAACTTAAAATACATCCCTTTGGGCTGGTCAGTATTGGAACTGAACTGGGAAAAACAATCCACTAATGTGCATGTACATTCCACATTTCTTTGCTGCACTTGATGTTGGTTGTTTCCTAGGAGCTCCGAAGCAAATGCGTGCCGTGAGCTGGGCTTAGGGTAGGTGGGAAGCCCAGTCTGCTTGCCCACAGTATGTACTGTCCCTCACCTCCTGGGGCTGCCGTTCCAGTCCTGCAGTGCCTTGTGCTTTGCTGGCAGATAGGTCTGGTAACGTGGGAGAGCTCAAGGATCTCTCAGATGCAAGAAATCCTGTGCAGCAGTGGGAACTTCAGAGCTGTGGGATCAGCCCTGTTCAGTATGCAACCAAATTTTTCAGGCAGCATCTGGAAAATGTATGGTAGATTTCAGAGAATAATGAGGTAATACCTATATTTGGCTTTTATGGTCAATTAGTAAAATAATACTCTTGGCATGGTGCCAGGGGGATTTGGCATAAGAAATTGGTGGCATAGGATACTGCAGGACTAAGTTAAAACCCATGAACACAAAGCTGCTTTCTTGGACACGGCCCTTGCTTTGCAGAGACAAGTCTGGGTGTGTGTCACTACTGTTGTGACATTTTAAGCATTACATTTGCACTGAGTAATGGAGGGCTGGTGACATTTTATACAGCACCTGGATCCAAAGCTCAGAAACATTTTTACTAACAAACTGTTAAAAGCTATTTATAGAAGTCCTTCCAGCAGCTACCAAAATGCAGCAAGCTCTGGGTGGAGCACTCCAACTTCAGAACACCTTACTGCTCTGCTGCCCTTCCAGTGTAGCAATTGAACAATACTGCATCCCTCTTCAAACCAGGCCTGCCTCTCATTTCTAAGAGCAATTAGGGTCCTTGCCATTATTATGTGTTTTATATGAAGAACATTTGGAGGTGCCCATGTAGGACAGGATAAAACTCTAAGAACAAACAGGCTTTTGTATGAAGTCATGTAAATTAGAAAAAAAGGTTGCTTTTCCTTCTTGCTGTCAGAGTATCTTGGCAGCAGTATCAGGAAAACTGATTTTGGAAACAACTGATTTATAAAATATTTTATGTTCTACACCGTTGCTCACTGCTGCTAGGGTAAGGAAGTTTCTTGCTATGTTTAATTCCAGGAGTTGCTTTGTACAATATTCTGTTGTTGCTAAAATAGAGTAACTGAATCTGTGTCTGTCTTTCAGCACTAATGGCTTCTGTTGAAACAATTCATGCCTGAGATGTATGGACGTGACCTATGAAAATGAGAAGATATTGTACAGTATATTTTAAATCTATGAAATTCATAGTTCTGATGCTTTTGGCCACAGAGCATCATTTTATCACTTCCTGGAAAATGTTTATTCCAAGAGAGCTTTAAATGGCCCACATGTACACTCAACAACCTTCAGATTGTTCTCCTGATACCAGCTTGCTGCTATGATTTCTGTGCACATAAAATAAAAGCTGTTTTTAATGTGCAGCCTACAGTCACAATTTTATTTGGTATTCTCCAGAATTTAATGTTCTTTTAATGATGGATCATATAAGTTTACATTTTGCTTCTTTCACATGCATAACTCAGTTAATTTTACATATCACCACTAAACCTGGTTCTACACTTTTTCAACACTACAATTTATCGCTTTAACATTTTATTTGTAAAGGTTTTTTTATATATATATACATATAGATATATTTAAAATGTGCCATTTTTATTATTGCTTAGTAAAATATGTCCTGTTTCTGCTGTAATTATTTCTTGGTCAGGTTGCAATGTCAGCAGTTATACTGCCACACTTCTGTCAGCATATACATTAATGTTAGTGGTTACTTTTTCTTAAATAAAATGAAGTGTAGGTATTTTGAGGTACTGGGCTTTTCCTTTGTTGGGTTAGGGGTGTGTACAGCAATAAGCAGGTTTTCAATCCAGTACTTGGTCTGTGTACAAATGTAATTATGTTCATTGTGTATATTTTATACAATGAGCAGATACGATGTAAGTATAAGAAGCCACTTATTGTTCAAATACAAATGTTCATATCCCATTTCTTTTATATCATATTAAATAAATGTTGATGTTCTTAAGGACTTGTATGGTTAGTATTTCTTCCAGCAAACAGATGTCACACTGTGTTCCACCTTTTGATGTGGGGAACGCAACAGTTCTTATCTCACTGGCAACATCACCTGTCAACCAGAGTAGCAGTGGCAGACTCTTAAGAGATTCCAGTCTTCCTCCACAGGAGAGAATAAGGCTGCAGCACAGCACAAAAAGACAACCTGAGGCTGAGACGCAAGAAATACAGGTTCAGCTCCTGACTCTCCCAGACTGGTATCATGGTGTTGGAGTAATCACTTAGTCATTCTGTGCCTCCATCCCCTGCCTGTTTACTTGAGAGGTAATAGCCTGTCTTACTGGGGTGTGGCGAGTAGTAGTTCAGTGTTTGCAAATGTTGAATGCCACATTCAGTGGGGTTATGGAGAGAAGTACAGTGATTTCTTGAGGCTTTGGCATCTGCAAAGCATCTTCCAGGAACTGAAAGAAAACCTGAAATAATTTGTCAAGTGTCATCGTACTACAGATGTTACTAGATTCACTTCTCCATCTGTCTGAATTTGCCTGAGACAAAAGAGGTTTAGAAACGAATGATGAAAAATGGAAAGATTTAAGGGAAAGCTTTTGAATCTAGGATGTAAAGCTAGGAAACATTTTAAAGGTTCAGGCAACTGCTGTGTGCTTCAGTGCATGTGTGTGCCATAAGTGGTAAGGCAGGTTTCCTAAGAGGACGACTGCCCGCTCCTGTTGTGCGTTATCACACAAATCATACCTTGTTCAAGTCAATATTGCTGTGCTAAAGACTATATAATCCATTGTCCTTTTCCGTAGAGGAGTGCCTGAGACTGACAGACACTTTGAAACTAACTCTGTTGTTGCCCCCTAAGTAGGGGTCGGTGTTCCTTGTACTCTTCTGCCACTCCCCTCTCTGCTGCCAGTTCTTCCTGGAGCTCCTCGCCACAACTGCCTGCCTGTCATTGTGCCATTTTCTTGGAGAAGTGAAGAAACAGTGAGCAGAATTTAGCATCAGGGCTTTGAGGGATCGTAGTGAAAGACGTAGTTCAAGGAAAGAAGATGAATCCTGATGCAGGCAGACGGCTTTCAGCTAAAGTTTTACCAACTAGCCTTTCTTCTTTTCTTGGAACAGTCAGTAGCTCTAAGTTAGTGCATCCTTCCAAAACACAGAGCACAGAGGAGGAATGTGATTTTTATTTTATTTTTATTCCTCGATGCACTGAGGTTTAAGTTCAGTGGCATCACTGGAACAGCTGGGGCAAAACAAATAGGACACACCCTGTTCTCTCCTTAACCCTTTGAAAGAGAAGCTGTTCAGCTGTCAACCTTTGCAATCCCTTCCTCTCCTTGCTGCCAAGAAAGGAATTGCAACCAATAAAGGAAAGAATGACTAAGTGATTTTGGGGCATTTATAGAACTTGTCTGCATGTAAAGCAGTTGTCAGTTTGGCGTTGCTGTGAAGGACGTGCAGTTTATACTGAAGCTGGGGGAGGGTGGGAGAAGTGGCAAGTTTTTGCTGGTACAACTGTTGGCAAATGTGGCAAACATAAACGATGCAGGAATGTACTAATGCCCACAGACTGTCATGTCACTTCCTGCGGGCACTTGCAGCAAAGACTTGCAGTTTCATTGGGTGCTCTATATTTTTTGTCTTATGGAAAAAAATGTGTGGCTTTGTGTTATCACAGAGCATCTACTGTCTTTTACCTCGTCAGAATAACTCAACCCAGTGGTCATACTCCTGAGACACAGAAATATCAGAATACTGATATTGTCAGCCTTCAAGCATCTATTTTAAGTTTGTATCTAGGATATTTTTATATTCCTGACTGCTTTATTGGCTATTGCACTGACAATTGTATATATGGAACGTGCTTTTTTTCAAAAGCAAGAGTCCTTAGGAATAATGCAACACATTCTCTACAGATGTTCATGCTTTTCAGAACCAATTACATCTATTTTTGTCTTTTGTTCACCATTCGCATTGTTCCAAGACTACTAGAGAATGTGATTCTTATAAGTCCCTTAATAAAGTGACATGACTCAAAAAGTTATAGTTGGTGTCGTGGCAGTTTTTGTATGTCGTGGACTGGCTCAAAGAGAAAGACCTCACTAGGCAGCTGAAACCCCAGCCTTGTTTATATTATTACTGGGGGAGAGAGAGGGGGGGAGTCGTCCTCAGATACTATTTCCTCATACATATATCTGTCATTAAATGAATTCAATAAGGTTCTATTTTCAGGAAATCAGAAAAATTTTAAGCAGTTCATTTCCATCTAAATCACTTTAATTGGACAGTCTGGCAAAGAATTATTACCCACCCTATTGGATCCACTAGATGTAATAACCAGGAGTACATACATGAAAAATGTTAATGGATTGGACTGTTAGTAATGATCTAGTACCTGGACTGGTGGCTGAAGTCATATCCTGGTTGCATAAAGCAGCAGAGTGGAAGATTTTCAATCAGTGGTGGCCCTGGATAACAAACTTTTCATTATATTATAACAATGGGGGGGGGTGTTTTTTCTTTTCTAATAAAACAGAAATAGTACTTACTATTAATAACAGATAGTACTTACTAATAGCACTTACTCAGATTTGAGAAGTGGGTCATCCTGTCTTTTCTGCATGATATCTTTTTGTCCCTGTGATCCTGAATTTTGCTATACTTAACTTCTGTATGTTATTCTAGAGTAGTTTAATCTTATTTCAGTTTGACTCCTCAGTTAAAATGTTATTTTCCGTCCTTTGAAAGTTGACATTTAAATGGCCGATGAACAAATTGCCTATACCTGGGATTAATAATGTATCTGAAACAATTTAACTTTTTTAAGGATGCACGTGAAGATAACAAAGCAACATCTGGCCTTCATTTCTTCTGAAGAACATTATATATACTTGCTTTATATCCTTGGAGCTGTTTAGCTTGTCCATATGGGAACACTGAAGAAGCTGCTACAAAATAAAATGGAATATACTGGTGGGTGAAAGCAAATGTCTGGTCTAAAATGAAGGCTAAAAGCAGCTGCTTTCTGAACTTGACACGCACAACTTGTTCCCCAGCTGTTCCAGATGTGTCAGTATTCAAATGTTACGTGTGGAATGAAGTTGGGTTGGGTTTTTTTGGTGGTGGTGTATCCCCATTCTGTCGTATGCCACAGAAAATCTTTTTAAGGTCTGTCTAAATATTCTAGCTGCTGTTGTGAAACTGCAAGCAACTCTTAAGTGTAGCTATGTGTGAGTAACATCACCACAGTGGCTGCTCATTGGCTAACGTGGCAGTCTTGCTACAGATGTGTTTAAGAACACTTATTTAGGCTGGCTTAGGCTCTGTTTGGAATAAAAGAAAAACCTTTGAGCAAATGATGCTGTTTTCCAGTGGACTGCTGTTGAGTGTATCGGGACAAAAACAGATGTGATCTCATTAACTTCTTTATTGCTGAAACCAAACCTAAAATAAGGAATTAATTTTTTGTCAAATTCTAACCAGATCCCTGTTCTATGGAACGGCAATACTTCAAAGAATTTCAGACTAAAAATAGAAACACCCTCTTCCTCTTTCAAAGGTGAAAGAAGTACTGTTGAAAAAGAAAAAAAAAGAAAAAAAAAAAAAACCTGCAGGGTCTGCTAAGTTTTGAACAAGGAAGATTTACTTATAGCCTAGAGATCTGGTCAATGGAAACTTTCAGAAAAATATCTGATCCTCCATCTGTTGTCACCTGGTAGTTTTCCTGAATCACAGTGAAGTGACTGGCACTGTCCAGGACTTCCTTCTGCAACTTTAAATCCACTTCAGCCCAATGTGTAAAATATTCTGCATTCCTTGTATGGAGAAAAAAATGCCATGCCCGTACAACAGCTGTCTGTCCTTGCATAGGCAGCTGGGTCCAAGCCACCAGTTTCTTGCTTGAAATTGCTACAAACTGCAGGTGCTCAGCATCTTGAAAGATCAAGCTCAAGGCATATGATGGGAGGCACCCAACATTTCCAAGTAACTTGCATGTGAATCTACCTTATTTTCAGCAATAGAATCTATTTAGAAGGGAGAAAAAAAAAGTTTAAAAAGTACTAATCCCTTTACTAGAAATCAAATAATTATTAGCTACAAATATATAAGAATTTGAGAAAATTGTCTTTAACTGGCAAGAGTACATTTCAAATTGCTTGGAAAAAAACCTGCAAAATTCAGCGACTCAACCCAAAAATCGCCTCTTCATGATACAAATTCTGCTGAGTCTTGAGACTGAGTACAAGTGCAGTCGATTGCTCTCCATTGTGCAAGTTTCTTCTTTGTAAAATCCCAAATCGTCAGGAATGTGGGGGCTGCTTCAGATGTTTTGGCTTGAAAGATGAGTGATTGATTTTGTTATGTTTTGTTTTCATGCTCATCCACCAGTCTTGGAAACAGCCATTAGTGGCTATTGCTTTTATTCTTTTTATACACTGAAATGGTCATATCTAGACAGAGGAAGAAGAAAGATTCTGATGTTTGCTGCTATTTGGTGTTTGATTTCTGGCTGCCTGGACACTGTCTCAAAGAGTTGACACATGCAGGGGCTGGTGCTGCACGGAAGCCAGCTTGTGTCTGAGCGAGGACTATCTGAGGGGTTCATTTTGTGAGCTGGGAGATTGACTGGAACCCTGGGATTGTTTGCTCTAAAGCACCTTTGTGTAACATTCCTGGCTGTTTTCTTAGCCTATGCCCACATGCCCATAATATTTTGTAATTACAGTTTCTAGTACACTATGCCTACAAATAATAAATATTTTTAATAAAGACAGAGTTCTTGGATAATATGTGAGGTCGTGACTGCTATTTACAAGGTACTAGTTACTAAATAAAGAACCAGCCTCAACCACTTACGAGATTGTGTTAGTGAAGAGGAGTTGGTCAATACTCCAATTGCAATATTGGGAAAACCATATGTGCTTATATAATCTGAAACCTTGGGATGGTTGGGGGAAGGGGGAGAACTGCTCTGAACTCACAGCATTTATTTTAAAGCTTTTATTTCATTATCTTAAAGCCATTCCATTCTGTGTGATCAGATAAATATAGCCTAGCTAAGCTCCTCTTCATTTCCATTATCCAGAATTTAGGACAAGGAAAAACAGAGGTCGTGACATTTTGATCATTTTTGCCTCATTAAAATCTTGTGGACCCCAAGGAGCAAGGAGCACAGTTTGGTCCTGTTTGTAAAAGATAGGAATCTAAAGCTTTGCTCTGACCTATCCCTGTTTCAGAGAAGGGCTCTGCACAAATTAACAGACATCCTTCCCTGTCTAGTTCCAAGCTACAGTACTTCAGTTATTTCACCTTTGACCAGAATCCCTAACTTGTACATTTTCAGGCGATTAATCATAAGCGGTCTGTGAAGTCTAAGACGTCTTTACAGCTGATGGCTCTAAACTGTGAGGAGGAGGAGTGCTGCAGGCAGGAAGGGAGCCCGGTTAGAGCCCAGGCGCCCCAGCTTTCTACCAGGCGATTCCCAAACCCTCGGCTGCTGTAACTGCATCACCGAGTCCTGCAAAACGGATTGCTCGTCGGTTGATCAACGGACTCCTCCTGGAGCTGCTGAGGATCTGTTACTGTAAAGTGCCCAGCAAGCTGGGAGGGTGTTTTGAAAACTGCTGGTGGTGTTGGAGGCTATTCGTGCCGGAGGAGGCTGTTCCTGCCGCAGGAGGCTGTTCCTGCAGGAGGAGGCTATTCCTGCAGGAGGCGGCTGTTCCTGCAGGGGCCTATTCCTGCAGGAGGAGGCTGTTCCTGCAGGAGGAGGCTGTTCCTGCCGCAGGGGGCTATTCCTGCCGGAGGAGGCTGTTCCTGCCGCAGGAGGCTTTCCCGCCCGCAGCCTCGCTTCCTGGGCACAGGCTCCAGGGCTGGGGCTGTAAACAGTGTTCCTACCTGTTGCAGCCAGTGTAAGCTTAGTGCCTGCTCTGGGCCGAGAAGTTGCGTTAGCAGGAGAGGCAGAGGATGAAGGGCACGTACATGGCCAGTCCAAGTTCAAGTGCTCACCCGGAAGGACCCCCAAAGAACAAAGTTCCCTCGCTGCAGCTGCTGCCGCCGCCTTCCCCCTCTGCCTGCGCTTTGTCCCCATGGCGCGTTGCCATTGTGCAGGAGTTTTAAGGGAATAAAGCAAGTGCTTGCTGATGGGTGACATGATAGCGCTTTAAATGGGAATGCGGCTTGGCTCCAACACCGAGCAATATCGTGCCGGGGACAAAGCGAGCGGTGGGGGCACAGCGGGCTGGGAATGATGGCCAGAGCCGCAAGGGACTGACACCCCGCGGTACGCAAACGCCAGGAGTGTTTAAAAACCCCGATGTTAAAATGGCCAGAGCTGCCGAAGATCTCGTAGTCTGGGACCCTGTGCAATTTGCAGGCTGCCCAGATGTGGCTGACCCGTCATCTCCATAATATTCAGTATCCCGCTCTCTTCTCACTTGCTGGGAATCTGGGTGCTGAGCACGCGCAGGAAATTGGGGATTACAAACTTGTCTGAACTTTTCACTGCCAGACATTAACATGCAGATGCAGCAGCCTGTATGTAAATGATGTTATCTGAGCTATTTTATGCATGTGTTTCCAGGATAAGAAAGGAGATTATTTCATTGTGTGAACTAATTACCTGTGAAGAAAAAATTAGAGCCTTTTTCATGTTAATGCCAGGCTGTATTTTTATTAACCTTCATACTCAATGATCCAGTGTTGTATGTTTGTTGTGTATTTTCAAATATTAAGGACTTGATCCTTTAACCTAAATGAAAGTTCTTTGATGTGACTTTGCATAAACAGGTTTCTTTGCACGGTTGTAGCCACATCTCAGAGCCTTCCTTTGCCCATAACGTGGTGTTTCTTCACCAAAACAGTTAAGACAGAGTGAGTTTTAAGTGTGCACAACAACAATTAAAGAGTGGGCCATCATATTAAACTGGAACTACAGGGCAAATTACCACAAAACAGAGAAAATACATTTCTGGCTTAATTTGGAGCTGCATGCAACCAGAGCAGCAGAGTTCATGTTCACAGAGCAGACCTGAGCCCCGATGGCAACAGCCCTTTTGACTTCAGGTGAACAGCTTGTACGACTAAAAGTTAAATACACTCATACTGCAAACATGATACGAGAGAGAATTTGTGCAAGAGCCTGATCTCTTGTGGTTCCTACATCTCAGCTGAAATTCAGCACGTTGCTTATTAATACTGTAATTAGATAAGGGAGGAGGGGAGTAATTATCAAGTATTTCATGTTTTAATATTTGTATAGCTTTTAAAACAGCATTTATTTTGTCAAACTTTGTTAAGAATGACATAAAGTGAGTTGTTGATGTCTGCATGTGTGTTTTACCATAGAGCATAAGCTGATGAACCTATGTGGCATGTAATGGAAATGAATACAATATGCCAAAGTAAGTTACCATGCTACAGTGCAGGTGGTGGATGGATATCACCTAATGCAATAAAAGAAAGTCTCCAAATCTGACTGTATTAGTATGGAAAAGACCTCCAAAATGCACGCTAGTATAACAAAACCAAAAGACAAGCAGTTCACAGCCACTGGTGTAGCACTTAATTTATGTGAAAATAATCAAGGGGGGGAGATTTATTTTTTTTTTCTCTGTAAAGTCCCAGTTTAAACTGGCTACTTTGCTACTTCTTCACATGCAACTTGTTCTGAAATTGAGAAGTGAATGTGGCTGAGAAACGTTTCTGTAAGTTCAGGTCCTCAAGGTGTCAGGGAGCACAGAAACCATGGCCTGAAGTGGTGGAAGAAAGGATTTTCCTGGGAAGAAACAAGGCAGAAGTAGGTCATCACTCTCTATAGAGCTGATGCCTTAGCACTTTTCAGTGTCTGACTTTCACTTCTATAATACATGCCTCTTTGTTGTACCTCTCCTGTGGTAGCACAACCTAAATCAAATTATTTTCTCAACTTAAGAGTCCCCAGTTTTATGTGAAGACATCTAGGCATGAACTGTTGTAAGATGCACCACGTTTAAAATTAGATCTTTTACACCTTGTTCTAAGTGTTATAATAAAATGTTTTCTGTATTTTCCAGGTTTTAAATAGATTAATCCACTTTTCAATGACATGAAACAAATACATTGCCAGACCCAGCTAGAAATTCAGACACTGGTCCTGATAAATTATCTAGTTAAGTGTAATATAAAGCCAAACAGCTGCCACTTGTCCTGATAGTAGGCCTCTAAGAATGTATAGTGCCACATTTTCCTACTATATTTTAAGTAGTACAGTAGGTTATTTTGTGGCACTGAACTGCCTAGGAAACGCACTGGACAGTATTTGTTTCTTGAATACAGTTTAAATGTGTCACTAGGCAAAAATCATTAAGCACATAATAAATGTTCATCTTGATTTTAAAAGGCTGAATACAGTCAAAGGCATTGATTAAAATCTAGGCCCATCTCTATTGAGGGCACTCAGTGTTTTTGTATAATAAGAGCTTTCACTGGAAGGCTTCGCAGACAGACAACTATACCTCAGAGCAGTCCTGGGAAAGAGACTCTGTTATGCACATCCTAAGCACAGTTAAATTGCTGCATAACAGACTGATAAAACGGTTTGCCCACTCCTATACAGTCACTTGCTTTGGAGACTGCGAGCAACTGAGCTGGGAATAGACTTCAGGAGAGGGGAATTGCTGCTCTGCCTGTTAGAAGAGATGCAGCACATCTGTAGGACACATCACTGGGGCATTAAGCTAATTTAAAATTTAGGTCTCCCAATTCTGCAATGTATTCCAGGATTCCTGAGAGAGGGGCCCTCTGAACTATTTAAATTCTGAATTATAGAAGGGTCACAGTGCAATTGTGATACGTGCTGAGTCCCCACCTCCTAGCAGCCATCCTCCTTAGGCCAGCAATATCAGGATTTGCTACGAGTCCCTCAAAACTCCTTAGTTCCTCAGTTCCTATTATGCTTCATAATGCAAGCTTCCAAATGTTCATGTTTATGTTTCCCAGCGCTTCAAATAAACAGAACTGGAACTTGGTGAACACGTGCATAGTCAAAAAGACCTTGCCCCTCCTTCCTTGTTTACATTAAGAGGTTCTCAGCCGTGCAGCAACCATTTTCAGTCACTTTGGTACAATAAAAGCTTCACTGTGAATGGAATAGTCTCACAGGTCCCCCAGAACTCATGCTTGTGGTGATTACAGTGGGGCAGTTGGCACGGACAGCAGGTTGCCAAACTGCAGCCTGAAAGCCAATGCATTTACTGGGAATGAAATGGCCAGAGCTGACCAGATAAGATCCCATCGCTGTCAGGAGCACGACCCCAAGCAGCCGATACTGCCACAGAAATCCTCGCAGCTTCACCTGGTTTCTTCACCAAAACCATAAAGCCAAAGTGATTTTTAAGTGTGCACAACAACAATTAATGATAAGAAGTGGTTAGTCATTAAACTGGAACTTGCTGCAAAACAGAGAAAATATATTTTAGGCCTAATTTGGCAGACATGCTGGCCTGTAACACGGAGGTAACAGGGATGGCAGCTCTTACATGAATGGGGCTGGACTGCAGAACATGCTGGTACTTGTACAGGTTTTCTATAGATCAGTGCTGCCTTCTACACAGCATTTTTTGTTGCCAGGGAGGGGCAAACGAGAGTACAGGAAGGCTCGATGCTGCCCTGTTAAACCAGACAGATGAACAGAAGGTGTGTGGAGTGTCCAAGGGGGAGGAGAAGGGTGGGCGAGTTCCATTTTTGCCAGACTGCAACTGTATTCCAGCTTCAGAGGGCAAGAGTGGGCAAGTTTGCAGAGCAAAACCAGGGAGATTTGACAAGCAGGCATTCCCCTGGCTCTCTTGTCAGTATGCAGACAGGCAGCACAGTTCCTTTGGCACAGAATTGCTGCAGTGAGCTGATGAAGATCTTTTCAGTCCCTGGGCTTCCCAGTGCTGTCATGACAACAGCTACTTTCTCGGTCCTGCTGA
>NW_008615410.1:99810-104032 GCF_000691845.1 Merops nubicus
AGTGAATGCCATGCACAGAAAAGTAGGTTGTTCTCATCAATCTCCCTCTCTCTCTCAGGTTTGATTGACAGAGAATAGGGAGGGACGCTGTACTTCTATGGACTTGGCTTATTCTCCATGAACATGAGAGATCCTTGATCTTATAGGAAAGGTTTGAAGAATTATGAATTGGAAACCTCATTTAAATAGCTCAGAAGACAAATACACTACCAGTAATAAATATTTCTTGTTAGTGGCTAATGACAGCAAAGTCATCTTGCTGTTTTTGTAATTGTCACATGTTTAGATTACTCTGAGTATGACTTATGCTGTTTCAGTAAATGTCACATTAAGGGAAAGGCTAGTTTTTGGATGCAAATCTGAACTTTTCTGAAATTAAAGTATTTGCTTGTGCTCAAACATACCAAATAATAACTTGGTCTATTTAAATACACTAGTTCTGTATATCTTTTGCTGTTTGATAAACATCCCATGACCTGAATTTTTCTTGTAGCAGAAGCACAGCAGTGAGGAGAGAAAACAAATCATCCAGATGTCAAGGTTTTGGGAAATCTGGACTTCGACACCTTCTCCATGACAGGATCTTGTCCAAGACTGACCAGAGTGTAATAAATGCCTCTCTTGAGGATAACCTCTCCCTTAACTCTCTCGCATGCTGAGACTTAACAATCATGGAAAATATGTAATCTTAGTTCCTTGTCACTTTTAATCTCACAGGATTTAGCAGGACCCTAAATTTGTCATACAAATTTCCCATATCATGGGAATCCTGGTTGCAGTTATTAGTCCTTTAGGCTGCATCTAAACCTGCCTGCAGGGACTCCCTGCTTGGTCCCACTCATGCAGCTCAGCTCCTGTGGCTCCTGACCTGGGCCCCCTTCCCAGCTCTAGAAATGGTGGTGCAAGGCCTGGCTGCTGTGAACATGGTGTCAACCCCATGTGAGGCTGGGGCAAAGCCTGGGTATACGTCTGTACCTGGGACTCACCAAAGCATTTACTGGTTTTGCAGATTTGACAATGCCTGTGTCTTTGTGTAACGTGGGAATAATGCAGCTTTAGAGAACCACAGAATAGCTGAGGCTGGAAGGCACCTCTCAAGATCCTTGAGTCCAAACCCACTGCTTGAAGCAGCCTCAGCTGGAACAGGCTGCTCAGGACCATGTCCAGGTGTGGTTTGAATATCTTCAGGAATGGTGATGCCACAAGCTCTGTAAGCAACCTCCTCCAATGCCTGACCACCCCCATTGTGGTTAAGTTCTTATTTTTAAATATAATTTTCTGTATTTCAGTTTGTGGCTGTTGCTTCTTGCCCTCCACCAGGGGCTTTGCCTTCTCACTGAGATGAGTCTGGCTCCACCTTCTTTACTGCCCCCCTCAGATATTTATACACCTTGGTAAGATCCCCCTGAGCCTCTCCAGGCTGAACAATTCCAGATGTCTCAGCCTCTCCTCATCTGACATGCTCCACTCCCTTAATTACCTTCATGCCCCCTTGCTGGGCTCACCACAGCATGTTCTGGGAAGCTGAGAACCATGGTTAGAAGAACACATGTTCACAAGAGCTTGATTCTGGAAAGGCAAGAGATTCTTTCAAGAAAAAAGAAGGGGGAAAAAAGCACAAACTTAATAAGTACTTCTGCAAGGGAACTTTCATGTAAAATGTATTAAATATTTATTTTTTACAAATAAGGCTGTTCTATGAAAAACCCATATTTTAGTTATGACCACAAATTAAAGAAGGGGAGTTTTAAAGTAATCCTAGAAGAACGTGGAAAAGCTGCTGTAAACTTGTACTCCTTCCAAGCTGTGATTTGTATTTAATTAACATTCAATTCATTATGCAGTTCTGTTTGGTTGTAATAGTTACACACCAGTTTTGCAACATGTGAGATCCTGATTGCTTTTATGGTTTTGGAAAGAATCTCCATGTGTGCAAAGAAAGACTCTGCTCACATCTATGTTTTTAGGGGAACAAAAAAACACCTGCTGGGATACTCTGCCCAGCGTGCTTGTGCAGAATTGTGCCTCCACTGGGATGACCTCCCCTGGGTTTCGTTTCACTGCTCTGTAGTAACTGACCTGCAGAAAACAAATGGACATACTGGTGGCAACCCTGTGTTTGTGGTCAGGCACCCACCTTCGTTTAAAGCTGGAATCCAGCCCTGTTTTGCATAAGAATGTAGAAAACACACATTCCCAAAATTAATAGCATGTAAAGACTCTTTAATCTGTAAGCAAATATGTTAATTATCTCTGGTTAAACCTAATCTAAATTGCACCCCTGAAGAATGTTGATTTTTCTGAGACTTAAGAATTTTGGCTGCCTCTTATTGGAAAAGAGCAAACTGGGCCAAGAAAAAAATGTACACAAGGAGGTATAAGATACTTTGTGAGGAAAAGAAAACGTCTCTTATAATTATTTCTTTTTTAATCATAATGTAAAGATATTGACAATATTCATGACAGAGATAAGATGCTCTAGTTGCTGGTAGAGTACTGGATATATTATTGACTTACCTGTTCATAGGATGCCTTGCATCAGCTATTTAAATTTTCCAGCGTGGCATTTGGAAAACCTTCTGGATAGTTTCAAAGAAGGGCAGGACAAGTTTTTAGCACATACTTATGCAAGTCCCTGGAACTCAGAAAAGTTTAGAGACATGGGGTTACAGAACTGATAGATCAATATATCCGTGCAGAAGTATTGCAAGTAGCTGGTGCTTTTGAAGCAAACTCTGAGTCGGTTCTCAGTGGTATCTGTAATAACTAATAGCTTGTCATAGCTGAATAGTATCTGTTTGAAATTCAGTGCTTATTTTTCAGTCTTTCCAACAAGCTGTAAAGCACATATATGAACTATATTATGTGGCTTTCTTGGACTCGAAGCCTCATATCTGGCACTCACAAGAAATCTTCATGCTTTCTTATTTTGTTTTTGTGTTTTCCTTCAATGTCATTTGACAGCAAATTTACCATCAGTTGGCGTGTGTTTTATAGAAGAGGTTTTATGCACTTGTAAAGTATCTGATTCCTCTCAATTACATGGGAGCATCTATGGAACAATGGCTTCTTCTTCCTGTTGGTTGTTTATAGATGGCCTAATGCAAAGATCATAGAATCACTTTGGTTGGAAAAGACCTTTAAGATCACCAAGTTCAACCATTAACCCTACTCCTCTACCAAATGCTCCTCTAAGCCATATCCCCAAGCACCATATCTGCATGCCTTTAAACAACCTCAGGGATGGATACCACCATTTCCCTGGGCAGTGTGTTCCAATACCTGACGACAGCCCTCATCTCCACTGGCCCTGAAAGCTGTCGTGATAATACTAATGCAAACATGATGAAGTTAGGATGGATATGCTTTTGGATGAACTCCAGAATGACAGAATGGGGTTTTCCCATTAGCTAGTTCCCAGGAACTAAATTCTGGTCCTTTGAGTCACCCTAATAATGTCTTAATTTTTCTGTTCCATTTTGTCCCATCCCCAGAGTGGGCACAGTTACACTGAACTGAGCTGTCTGGAGTTTTCTCAAGTTTCATGGCAATAGAATCCCCCCCCCTTTTTCCCCTCCTCGTCACCACAAAAAGCAGTTCCTTGGTCTAGGTCATGGCACGGATTTCAGAGAGAGCTCTGCTGGCACAGCAGAAGAGGCAAGGTGTAACCATGAGAGCTGTAACAAGGCATGGGCAGGGCAGAGGCCCCAAGCAGTACCTAGGATTCATATTGCTCCAAAGTGTTCTGCCCAGCCTGTGTGCTGCCCCAACGAGGACTCACCACCCAACAAGGAGAAAAGAGGGACCCCAGCGCAACACGGATTCCCAGCAGCCTTCTGCTGGCTGACCCAACCTAAACAAGGCTCAAAGTCTCCTACAGTCACCATTTCTAAGCAAACAGTATGGGGAAAGATTAAAGGCCACGTTAAAAAAGAAAATAGGGTAGAAGCCAAGTTTAAAGGGAGAATTAACTGGGTGCTGCAGGAGAGGGTGGAGTCAGAATTGCAGAACGAGGCAGTTTCAGTCTGGTCTGAAGGGAAGGGTGACAACCGAATGGTGGATGCTGACTGGAAGCAATGGCAGATTGCAGCTTCTTCCTCCAGACCTTGAATTTGGATGGGGAAGGGTGGGGCAGAAAGAAGGGAAGGCTGCAATTTCCAGAGGCTGCTGAGCAGGCAGAATGGTGTGAGCAAGGTGAGTCATGAGGTTCAAGCAGCAGGAA
>NW_008615410.1:104063-107426 GCF_000691845.1 Merops nubicus
TGTAGGCAGAGGCAGGGGCAGGGAGTTCAGTGACCAAATGTTTTGTTTTACAGAATCTGCCTCGGTATCCTAACAAGTGCAAGACGGGTTGGCACTTGTCCTGTATTTTAGGCATTTTTTTTCTCTCTATTTATAGGCGTTTCTTAGTGTTTTGAAATATTTTGCTTGCGTGTTACACATCTTAGTATTATGATGCTGACCAACATTAAGAAGAAAGCCTCAAAAAACCTGCCTGACGTTTACAGTATCTGATCTCACCCACCTGTCCTTCAGAACACCCCCGCAAAACTATAAAATCATTGTGACTCAAGAAAAGAAGAAACTACTTCTTTGGAGCGTGCTCAACACTCATTCTGCTGTCAGTGTGAACACCCTGCACCCTGGTGCTCCTGAGGTAAGAGAACAAAACCCTCGTTTCTTTTCCCTGCTCTGCTGTGTCTGCAATGTTTGTTCTTGCACTGGTGAAGGAGGGTTCTGCTTGGACTCTTTGCCCGTGAACAAGTTTCTCCTAGTTTATCTACTGACTTTTTTTTTAAAAAAAATATTTTGTACCTTGATAAGTGTCTTCCGAGTACCACAGATTAGTATCCCTCAGCACAAATATCTCGGCTTTAAAGCATTGTCTCTGCTGTAGCACGACCATACCAAGCCAGACTGAGCACAGCAAAAGCCCTTTGTGCGCAGGACAGAGTGACATCCACCCTCACGGTCTAAATGGATGTGCAAGCTCCTTTTTTATTTTCCCAAAGGATTTCCTAACAGCCCGTTTCCTGCTTTGAGCTTTTATCAGCCCATTCAAATGCAAGCGATTGAGATGCCTTTCCAAGTCCTGGGCTCACCTGTTCTGAGAGGTTTGAACAGTCAAAAATCGTGGAGGAAAAGATTTACCTTTGGTAAGCTGGGTATTTTGTACAGGGAAAGTTCGGTAACCAGAGACTGAAGTAATCGCTGCTGCTTGGACTCGGGTAGGATTTTATCATAGCGCTGAAGGACCAAGCCTAGACCAAGGATTTTGTGGTTTTGAAAACGTGCCAGCAGGACACCAAGAGATCCTCACAGAGCATCTCTCCGCCGAGCGCCTGCTGCAGTAGCCACCCTTTGGTACGGGTCTCGATGTCCATCAGGCAGGTTCACGCCGACTGCGTCCTGAGGTTCCTTCCCTGACCCGCTTTGAATGCACACATTAATTACCTAATGAGCTGGCGTCTCTACCGCCCTAGTTAGGGAAGCGGAGGGCGGGAGCTCTGAGTCCCCCTGCCGCCTCTCCAACACACGGGGCCTTGAGCCACCTCAAGAAACCCGGCGAGACCTGGAACAAACAAAGTGCATCGATGGGCTTGTGGTCAGACGGTGGGGCGGACTCGGGCAGTTTACATTAGGGCACACGGAACTGCGAGAACTTCCCCCCCTTTTCTCACATTCTTCAGTTGTGAAAGGTGCCTTTTCCCAAAGTCTTTTCATTTTGGTTTCTCATCACTTGATACCTGTCTGATTCTGCCCCTCGCTCCGAAGCAGAGAACTCCAGAAGGCAATCACTGGGTAGAACAGACACAGGAATTACTTCAGCTTCTTCTTCTGGCTGAGTCAAAGGGTGTCCTTTGTGTTTGCCGGCTCAGGCTTGGCGTTTCACAGCAGCACCCGCCCGGGCGTGCCACGCCTCCCGCAGGGGAAAGCACCGGGCACCTCCTCACCGGGCGGGAGGAGCGGAGGCACAGGGGACGCAGGAGCTCAGCCTTTGGGGACTGCTTTGGTGGAGCTGGCAGACTAGCGATGCAATGATACACCGATGAAACAGCATTACACCGGCCTTGCCGGTTTTATTATTTTTATCATTATTCTTTTTAAAAGCATTCTTACTATTTCCACTCTCTAGTTGAGGCTGGTTTCTAGAAACCTGGGAAACTATAATCCCTTTTTTTTTTTTTTTTTTTTTTTTTTTGCTGTGGTTAGTTTCCCAAGTTGGCTTACGCCACCCTGCCAGTGAAAGATGTCACTGGTTTGTCTGCAGGGATCCTCCCAGTGTCACGTCCCTTGGCTCCCGCCCCGTGCTGCTGTTTCAGGACGGAGCCATTCTGTTCTGCCGCCGCTGCACCACAGGGTGCTGGCGTTGCTGCCAACAGCTACATTGGTTGACGGGCTGGGAGCCACCTCCCAGGAGTACCCTTTCCATGTTGGAATCCTGTGCAGTTACCTCCTGGGAGCTAGGAGCTCTGTGGATACGCCAGATGCCCCTGCTGTGACCAGAACTGGTGACTGCACGGAAGGCACGGGGCTCTTCTGGACTGAGTTGTGGTTCTGTGTTTCGTAGTTTGTTTTTAAACTAAACTATCATTGCTTCATGGCGGTGTTTTTTATTTTGTTTTGTTTTACATGTGGTAGGCTCTGTAAGATTTGGGAAAAGACTGACAGATATATCCATTACACTTCAAATTCGTGGGGAATAGCACTTTATGCTTTCAGTTCCCCTCTTCATCCCTCTAATAATTTGTCAAACTACCCGGTTTCATCTGTGTGTTCCGATTCTACCCACTTCCCTGTTCTACTGCAAATCCTATATATTTTTGCTAATCACTTCCTTGCAGCAATTTATTAAACGCTTTCTTGATGTCCATGTAGACAAAAGACTTGCCAAAAAGCCTGTCATGTTAGTCTGGTGTGATCTATCTTCAGTAAACTTTATCCCATTTTAAATTAATATTAAAATTACTTTATTTTTCAAAATTTGTTATGTTTTACATGTGATTGACAGTAATTCTGTTCAGCTATCCTTCCCTTTTTCCATGTACGCAGCTTGTTTTTTTTAAGATGGTACAATTCCCAGCTCAATGAACTTACTAACCCCATGCCTCCAGAGCCGAATTTAGGTTCATGAGAAAAAAAATTAACAATTTCCCCAGTTTTAGTGTATTAAACACTTTCACTTTTGTTCAAAGGGAGTAATTTGTATTTTGCGTTTCCCTTTAGTGGTACTGCTTTGGTGCCAACACGCCCCTCTACTGCAAATGGAGGTTTAAGGCCATATTGAGTTGATTCCCTCTGCTCTCTCTCCTCACTGCATAACCCAACTGCTGTTTTATTCCTTTTTGTCGCTATCGCTGAGAGCCCTTTCCTGTCTCCTTTGTGTTTCAGCTGAGCTTGTCTTTTGACAGTTCTCACTGGGCAATGTCACATCGTGACCCGCACCCTGTCGCTCTTTGCTAAGGAGCCCTGTTTCGTCCTCTCTTAACCTCTCTATTCCATTTCTCCCCCTATTTGAGTCCCGACAGCGCCTACAGCCTCCTCCCACCCCGCTGCGGTTCTCCTCTGGCGGATACACATGTGACAAAGTTTTCTTCAGCCGTGGCCCCCGGCCCCTTCGCCCCC
>NW_008615411.1:0-14390 GCF_000691845.1 Merops nubicus
GCAGGCCCAGAGAGACTCCGTGTCAGCCACGAGACAAAAGAGGAATTAGAGAATAAAATCACCTCAGGGGCAAGGAAAGGATGGGAAGAAAGGAAAGAACATAATGCTTCAGTATTATTTTTGTGTCTCAATCCTTTGCAGATTTCAAGAAATAAAGATGTGATGGTTAGCTAAGGCATTCACAGTATTTACTAAATACAACAGTATTTAGAAGTTATGGCTAATATAGAGTTGCAAGATGAAGACTTATCAGACAAGAAACAGGTAAGGATAGATAGGAAAGACCATTTATCAGGGACAAAACTTTGAGGAAGAGCCAAGCAACAAACAGTCTCTACTGGGGTTGAAAGCAGGTACTGGAGATACTTGGAGGCGTATATCTGGAGGTGTATATTGAATTTAAGTAATTGAATTACCAGTACTTAATATCACCTCTTGTAGTCAACTGGGAATCAGTAGATACAAAAAGAAAAGGGTATTCAAGATAATTTCTTGGATTCAATTATTTAATCTAATTTATATTAATGTATGATTAACCAAAAAAAAAAGTACTTCATGAGTAACCTAAAAAAATCAGTAAATTGGAGCAAAAAAAAAGTGGAAAAGAAAGCACTTTTTCTGCTGTGTAGTCTTTAAAAGAGTAAGGATGACAGGTTAGGTGGGAAATTGTCACCTTTATTATGATGTCTTTAAAACAGAAATATAGAAGAATAAGTTCAGTCATTACCTGTAGATATATTACTGAGAAACTTCATATTTTCTGAAATTTTTAGGGATATGTTTAGTTACATAATACAGAACTACTATATAATAGTTCTGATGAAAATAAAGTTCCTACTGTCAGATTTCACACTGAACAAGTTTGATTTATGAAGCATAAGTAGATGAAATATCTGCACTAGCATAGTGCAGGTTGTTGAAGAAATTAAATACTCTGAATGATTGTTTGGCTTGTACTGGTTTTGGGGAGGGGCGTGGCTGGGATTGTGGGGGGGATTGTCAAAGGGGGTTTGGGAAAAAAAGAATGTAAGAAATCCCCACTTATTTGTTTGGTAAAATTCAGCTTTCCCTTAAAACAACAGCTGGGTTGGGGGGGAGGCTGGGGTCAGGCTGGAGCCGGCGGAGGCCAGACGGATCAGGTGCCACTGGCACACAAGGCCCCGGGGCTGGTCTCACAGCGCACGTGGCCCCTCTGTCCCAGAGCCGAGATGGACCCTGTTCCTGCCTGCGCCCCCACCTCCCGTCACACGGGAAAGCGGCGACGTGGCCCCTTGGTCCCGGAGTGGAGACGGACCCTCTTCTTCCTGCCTGCACCCCCCACCTCCCGGCACGCAGGAAAACAAAGGGAGAAATGTCTGGACCAGGAGGAAGGCAACGGATTTTGGTGAGAGAGTGGGTTCTTCCCCCCCACCGTGGTTTCACCTGTTTTCTCTCAGCAAGCAAGTAACCCTTTGGGGTGGTGGTGGGAGGGAGTTGTCTTTACCTTTTCTTGTGTTTCTTTCAGAGAGACCGAAGGGCCAGGAGTGCTTCCTGGAGAGAGGGAAGGGGGAAGAGACAGTTCTTCCTATCCTTCCTCCTGATCTCTCAGCTAGCCATCTAGTAGAGAGAGCAGCTTTCTTTTCTTGTTTTTTCTTGTTTTGTTTCCTCCCTTTTCCCCTTTGTGTTATTTTCCCTACTTCTCCCAAAATGTCTGTGTATAATTTTGGGGTCCCTTTGGGGTATCCCGCCTTCCCCTGTTCAACTCTCTGTAATAAACTGTTCATTTACTGTTAATTTTGTTCAGTTTTCCATCACCTTTACTGAACCTGCCCCTGAACAATAAAAGTGGTTTAAACCACCACAGGCTTCATTCTTGAAATGGCACAAAAATGTTTTTGTTTTGCTATCCGTAGAATGAGAGAGTAAAAATCAGTTTCTGTTGGGCAAAAAAGGAGTCGTCAATGTGAAAGGGTGAGAAGCAGTTCCTTGATGCACTGACCACTAAAAGCTGTCCTCCTCCATCTTCCTTTTCTTCTGAGCCGTTCCACTGTACAGAATGTTCAATAATCAACAAAGATGTTCTTCGAAGGTAAGACAAAATAACAGAACATTCCATGGTGTTTTCAAATATTTATGGTCCCAGAAAGTCCAAGTGTACTTGGGCTTTGTCACGGCTCACCTTAGGAACTCCATGGAAGTAAACTTTCAACGCAAAATTGAGGCACTTGGTAACTTGCCCAGATAAAAAATATCTACGTTTAACTATTGCTAGCTGGGATTACATTTTTCTGATGATTAATGGCTTGTCACGCTAGTTTGGAAGCAGGTTGCAGTCCTTTTGGTGTTTTTAGGATTGCTTTTATCTTTAATAAAGGCTGTGTCCATGGTCATATGCATGAAACAAAGTGAGACCAAGGACACTGTTCTCTAGAATAAAATATAGAAATTGTGATATTGTGTGAGTAGGCTGCACTGACACCTCACCTCCACAAGAGCCACACACGCAGTCATCAGAAAGAAATGGATGACAGAGAGTAATTTTTTTTTTTTTTTTTAGAAGAGTTTATAAAATACTCTCTTGCAGCTTTTTGGAGAATTTTCTCTAAAGGTTTCCAGTGTAGGATAGGTAGTTGAAATTGGTAATTTTCATCCTTTTCAGTTTAAATGGAAGGCAGATATGGGTGTAGTAAGGATAATCTGTGACTATTACAGTGGGGAATGGATGACAGAGTTAATTTATATAAGAGAGGCAGAATCTTGCAGGTTTGTAGACTGTGATAGCTCCACTAGTACAGGCATGCCTTCTGGGGATCTGACTCCCAAGAAGCAGATGCAGGAGAAATTGATTTAGTGAACAAAGCAATAATGGTGTTGATAATTGAACAAAAGATGTAGTAATCGCCTAGAATAGCTGCAGAAAAATACTCAAACTGGGGTTTTGGCTGCTAAAAAAACTAAGAGTAATGAAGATTTTTTTTTACTGAGAGCATGTGTCAATGTACAATAGGTCACACAGCTTCTTTGTATTTATCATTAAGAGGGTAATGCAAACTATAATCCCTTTAATAATAAACAGTAAGCAACAGCCTAAACCAATTTGTTAGCGTATCTTCACCTGATTAACTTGCATTACCCTTGTCCAATGTATTATGCTATATATAGATTTTGTCTTCTAGGATTATCACCAGCAGCTGAGTCTTCACTATTAATAGCAGTAACTGGCAAATAGACTATGTGCTAAACTGAGGCTATATGCTTCTAACTCTTTCTTGAAAGTGCATATTTTCACACTCCTTTGAATTTGTGTTGTGAATCTGCTGAAAGTAAGATATAACATAATGTGTCCTCTTCCTCTGCAACTTATCAGTTATATATACACAGTTCTATAATTCTGTTATCTTGGATTGTGTAGTGGAAAAGGTATTAGGTGTAAATACTTTGTTGGAAGTGTAGTTAGTCTTTTAGAAACAGTGCCTTCCAGAAAAGTGTTAATTATTTTCTTTGTTCACTTTCGGTTCCACTTGTGTGATGATTTTTTTTTTTTTTTTTTTTTTTGTGTGTGGATAAACTAATCTTAAATATATTTAAAAATTACTTCACTTTACATCATTCAGAAAATTCCAATCATACAGAACACCTCCAGATTCTTCTATATCAGTCACTACATAATCCATTTTTTAGAAAAAAAGTTTCACCTTCCTTTTGTCATAGTAATGATACTGCCCTATCTCATCGCAGAGGTGCATCCTGGATATTTCAATTTATCTTTTTCCCCCATGTCCTGCATCACACATTAAAACATTATGACAAACTTTTAAGCTGCACAACTAGATGGGCTTTTCTTAGTTAAATATACAGAATGTATGCACATGAACATTGTGGTTATGAAAATTAGGGGTTTTTTTTTGAAGAATGTCTCCCTATTTTCCCCACTAAACTGCATTTTTGTTTGGCATCCTGACAGTTCTGGAATGAAAGCATTGGGTTACTTTTGAATTAACTTAAATCAGATGTCCTTCACCTGCTAAAGGGGATTCAGTCCTTGGGGCTAGGCTCACTAGTGAAAAGTGAAACCCTCAAAATTCTTATGGTGTATCATGGGCTCCCTGATACAGCCATTTCATTCTTTCTGTGTACTCCCACTGCACTGTCCTAATTTAGGCATATCTTTGCACTCTTCTTGTTTCTGCTTTATGACTGATGTTCATTATTGACAGTTTAGACATCAGTTATCTGGAAGCACTTGATTAGGACTCTTGAATATTGTGACTTTGCACTTAACACTTAAGTGCTGATGAATATAGTCGACGTTGTACAGAAAGTCTGTCAGAGAAGAAAAATCAAGTGTGGCTCTTTTGCTTCCTGTATTACCATTGGTCAAAAGTGGTTAACAATCCTGGTTTGTTACAAATGGTTACGATATAGTCTATTTAAAAATCTACAAAACAAATAACAAGAATAGGAAGGGTGTGAAAAGATAAAGCAAGAAACATACATTCTGTGTTGTTTTCCTGAAGTTTACATCCTCTGTTGCACTTCTGGTTGTATTCTGTTTTTTAAAAAGTTATGCTGTCATGAATTTTGTGACTGTGTAAAATGCAAAGGAAAAGTTATCGAAAGAATAAATGTGTGAAAACTTAGTACTTATTGTTTCTCACTTTACATCTACCACAACAAAAGTATCTGAAGATGGGTGCTTTTTTTTCTGGTACTTTGCAGGTAATTATCTACAAATATTAGTTTGATACCATATAAAGTACAATGACATAGAAAACTAGATTGGAAGTAACAGAGGTGCTTGATTTACTTCTGTGTTTCCCTCCGTTTATTTGAACAAAATGTTTCCTTGTAACTTATTCACAACAGTTTTCAAGCCAAATTGCTCTCTGTTTTTTAGACAGGAGGCCTAATTTTACACTCAGATATATTCTAAGATCCTTCTTTATTTTCATAAATGTTCTACTGGTATGTGGAAACATGCCGTTAATCCTTAGAATTTTAAAAATAGTCATATTGTCCACTGGCAAAGCAAGCAAATAGTAGTTTCTCATTTAAAAAAGTAATCCTCCACCTGTAGTGGATTTCCTCTTTGTTTTGAATAAACCATTTAGCTTTTACATGCATTAGTGAAACTGTCAAACCACATTTAAAATAAATGGTTTAGCTAAATTCAGCTGTTATTTGACTATGGGGGAGGCCGAGAAGAGGGCCAAGAAAACCCGTACTGTAATCTTCTAAATAACAAATTAATTTTTTTAAAAATCAAAGCTTAGGTGAAATTTCCTTGATAAAATTGCTGTATTTGATAGTTTATTTTAAAATATCAGACCTGATCTAACTCTTCTCTGAATCTGAGGTCTTAGTAAACTTGAGTAAGCTTCTTTAGAGCTCAAACCTCTTCACTAATGGATCTAAATTAATTTTGTTTTTCTTCTTACTTGATTTTTTTTTTGAGAAATCTTTTTTTTTTTTTTTTTTATTGTATGTTTTGTTTTGAATTCAGCTGAAACTGGAGTAGTTCTGCCTCTCTTGGCATTGGAAAAGTTTGCACCCAGTGTGGACTTGAAATTTTGCGTTCTTTAAAACCAAATGCAAAGCATATAAAATGAAAGGGATATGTAAGCAGGGGAAAGCATGAAGTTCAAAAAAAACCCAAGATATAAGATTGGTTAGGGCTGTGAACTGTACATTGTCCCCCTCGCCCCCCCCTTTTTTTTTTTTTTTTTCTTTTTTTTGTGGTTTGTTAGTTAATTTGGGTTTTAATGAACACTTAACACTTCTTCCCAAGCAAATGCCCTGATATAGTTTCAAACACTTAGTCCTTGGAAACAGTACATATTTATTGAAGAATTTATTAAACAACTTATTTTCTGAAAATACAAAATATATAGTAGATGTTACTCTACAGTTTAATCGTTCTTATGCAGTGTACAAGATTTCCATGCCTTCTGGAAAACTGATATACATAGTATAAGAGTATTTTGCATTGTGTGCTATAGACTTTTATAGTATAGGTGATAAAATGGAGTAAAGTCAGTCCTGGAAACAGATCAAGAAGCTTCTTGAGCATATACCGTATTCTGTGCTTGAACAATAAAAGAAAGGCTGATTTAATGAGTATCACATTGGCGATAGATCAGTTGCTCCAGGAACTTAATCCCATGACCTTGTTTACATAATCTTATGAACTTTCTTCACTGATTAAAGTTACTTGTGCTTTGAAATGCAATACCAAGCTTGGGCCTTTTTTGTGGTTCATTCCTATGACGTGCTGCTCGAAGATTCATCTCTGTTCATATCCGTTGACATCTGATGTGTTGGAGACTGTCCTGGGCTTTTCAGGATGAGCCTTTAATGAGTGAGGGAGCACTAGCACTGCAAATACAGTCATACAGTAGTCCTCACTACAATGGCAGAAGTCCTCATCCAGATGTTTCTAACAAGATTGAGACACCTAGCAAGCAGAGTGAGTGGAAGATTTTTGGCACAGGATTTCTGAGCTCTCACCTGACATTGACATAAGGAGAAAAAGAATAACTCCTAAATGAAAAGTAATTTAACATTTTTCCCTAGAGTAAAAGGGTGTTAACTATATTCACCAGAAATCCTGCAAAAGGCACCGCTTAATAATAAGAAATTGATCTTGCAGAAATACAAAATCTCTTTTTCAATGACTTTAAGATACTTATTGACACAGCAGAAAGAAGTTGCTATAACATGCAGAAGGCAAACACAATGCCAAGATCACTTACTTGTTAATACAATACTCATTCAGAATGAGAATTGAGTTCTTAAAGGCATTGTTTTGGCTGAGCGAGGTGGATTTCACTTTAGTTGCTGATATAATTCCCACTTCTATGCTTCAGTATATAAACATAGTATCAAAGCTACTTTTGACTGGTGATGAGGAGTCATGTGCGCTATCCAACATGAAAAAACTGTATTTGTTGTCTTGGTTCTCCTTACTGGTAATGAGTGAATGAATCTTGGGAGACTACACGGGTATCTTGTCTAAGTTATGCACTTCACAGAAAACGTTAGGTGGTGTGAATATGCTGCTTAGTTTTTCATCATTAGTATAATAAACTTATGATTTCTTGGAACTATAGGGGCTTTATGCAGTATGGTTAAAATAAACTAAGTGCTGGGTTTGAGCCCAAGTATAATTGACGCCTGTGAATCATAACTAAATTTTGTAGCTAAATTCTTTGTTCAGGGCTGTACTCTTTCAGCATAACATGTAAAACCATGAGAACATCAGGAAAAACTATTCTGAAAAATGAGCATGATGAAGAACTAGACACAAATTCATTAAACTGTCTCAAAAATTCTACATTTAATTTACCCTAATATAGAAATAGCATTTAAATTCATTGCTTCTAAATATTTCATGTACTTCTAATAACCTAATCTACAATAACATACTGTGCAGTGCCACCTCTTTCACCCAGATACATTCACAGGAATGCATGCAGGTTCTTTTTGGTTTGGTTCTTAATATTTTTACAGCATATGCTGTTATCTTCTTAAAGCAAAACCGCTTAGGGCTGTTCTAGGGACACTGTTGCAAAAATTTTTTTTATTTAAGTTGAAACTTTAAAAAGCCCACAACCCTATAGTATACTCAACACTCACATTCACACATTGTCTTCTATGTTCAGTTAGCTTTGTGTTATGTTTGTCTCCATTGATTCTGCTAGATGAATGAGGTTTTAGCCTCATTTTATCTGCTCCAAAGATTGTTGTAATGTTAATTTCAAACTTCTTGGGCTGTTAAGTGGTCCTTAATAGTGAAATTTGAAACCAAACGTTTACTGATTAGCATCAATTGTGAGCCTCTTGGCTTTCTCTCTGTGAGACCTCACCTGCCAAAACCCATGTGAAGCTTCTAGTTTGGGAATTCAGCAGTTACCTTTTTACTACCTTTTTACTCATAAATAAATAAATAAATAAATAGTTGTTAGGGTGGCTATGGTTTCTAATATTTAATCTTTTTGTTGAAGGGAATGCTGTTGCAGTATTATTCTTTCTGATAGATCCCACTGCTCAACTGCTTAATTGCTTCCTTACGTTCGGGCTTTTTTGACAGTAATTGCTTTAAAAATTCAGACAAGAGGTTGGCTGCAAATCTTCTATTAATGCTGTTTAAATCTGCATGTTATGCAGAGATTACATTATTTAAAATTTTATATTTTACATTCTATTTTTAGACTTGTGTCCTAAAATACTTAGTTTTGTACTAAGCGGTTTACCAGAACAATGGAATCTAATGGACATTTTTAGAAAATTTAGGCAATTTACATAAAAAACTGTACCTTGAAAGAACCAAACATTTGTGATTTAGTGCCTTTCAGCATGAATATGCATACATCGTCTAAAGCTGGATGTAGCTGAAACTCTCTGATCACGCCGAATAGCTTGCCAGGTGAAGAATTGTTTCTTACAGCCATTCAACAATATGCAAGCATGTGGGAAACCTCAGCTGGTCCGAGGGACCGGAATGCAATCAGATAACCACGTATCCTTGAAGAGGCTGGGAAGTCCCAAGAAAAGTGGAGTAAACAAAAGTTACAGCAGAGAAAAGTTGTCGTCATGAACTGTTGATCCTTGACTGAACCAATCAATCATATATAGAAACATATGTTTAAGAAAAGGTATAAAAAGGCTTGTTAGAACAATAAAAGTGTCTTCTTGCTCACAAGTTTTTTTGTCGTGTCCGTCTCAACAACGACATTTGGTGACCCCGATGTGATCACAAGCAATTGGACTTGGGGCAGCGGGTAGAGCCATGGAGACGGAGCCCAGCATAGCAGAGAGCAGCAAGTAGAGCTGCCAGAGCTGGCTTTTAAAGAAACAGGACACCTGGATGAGATGAGCTGCTGGGAACATGGGTACTTCATTAAGTAAGGAAGACAGAGGTTTTTGAGCCTGGTCTGTGCAGTTTGTTGCCATGGATGTCAACCGTATCGCTATTTTAAGAGGCAGCTTAGAGGCTGTACTGGTGGCAACGCTTGGCTGAACTACAAAAGTTCCCACAGACCTTCCTGCTGGACAGAGAGTAAGCAGCTGAGAACAAAAATGATTGGAGATAATATAACAACAGAAGAAGCCTCTGTGCTTTCTATGTTTAAAGCCCTTCTTAAAAGAACATGGGGTGACATGGAAGGACTATGATTTACAGCTGATGCTGAAATGGCTTAAAATACAAAGCCCTTCTCTGGACTCTAACCAAGTGATCCCAATAGCTGTATGGGATCAAGCAGGAGTTAAGCTCTGGGATGCTGCCACAAAAGGTGACGACACTGCAAAGAATCTGCTGAGCATTTGGAGGACTATTTAGGAAGCCCTTAAGGCAAAAAGGGGGGGCACAAAATCCAGCAGCCCCAAATCCTCTTCGGCCATCTCTACTGCCAAGACCCTGGTCTAAATACCACTAATGTTTTTAAGCCCAAAACATGGAATGATTTGTGAGTTGTTTTATGAGACTGGTCCACCCAAAACGACAGGATGATCGTTGTCTTTTTAAGTCCCTGACAAAATGTCTTTGAAGTGCTAAGAAACCATATTTCTTTAAGAACTGCTGAGCCTAAGGGAAATTCCTCCTACACAAATGTCTCAGAATCCTCCCTAACTCTGTCTGCTGCTTCTCTGACAAAGTCTCAGCAAACTCTTAAGGAGGAACCGGTTGATGACATGAGGGGTATAGAATCTCGGCAAAGTCTTAATGAAGAACGAGTTGGTGCTTGGGAGGGGATGGGGTGCTGAGAAAGGACTCCTGGGAACCTGACCCACTTGATCCAGAAAAACAGCCCAATCTGCATCCTCCTCCAGATCCCCCTGACTGACTGGCTGCTGTTTGCAAACAAGGGGCAGCTGACAGGGATATTGAAATGTTGCAAGTGTTCCCTGTGATGATCAGACTGAGCCAGGACCCACAGTGAGAGGGACTGCCGTGTTCTCTTTTGAAAAGAGCTTCATTGCTCGCATGATTTTAACTGGGATACAGCACACAGTCTGGCAATTGGGATGGAAAGAACTGTGTGCACAAGCTGTGAGGTTTTAGAGGACATGGGTTCTCTGCAGCCAGGACTGCCTTCTCCAACGATGATTCCCCCAAACTGGAACATTACAGTGATGGGCTTAAAGGACGGGAGTTGGTTTTTTTGTTTGCGTGTTTGATTTGCAATACCCTTGGATCCAAAGGACACACCACGATTTGCTTTGTCAGTACTTTGTCAATCAACCTATCTGATCACTCAGAATCAGCCCACTGAAGTATTCAAAAGCTAAGAGACAGAGTGCAAAAACTACAAATGGGCAATTCTTGGGGCTGGTTTGGTAGATAGTTTGCAGGATTAGGTATTTGGAAGCAGAAACTTTGCAAGCTAGGCTTAATGTGTCTATTGATCTCTGTATGTAGAATGCTCTGTATTCCATGGTTAATTCAGTGTGTGAACAAATTGAATAATCGAGCAATTGCCTAAGTATAAATAAAAAAGTGCGGAGTTGTGGGGATCGGAGAAGATGTACAGGCTGAGGCAGCTAGTATGTGGAGCAGCACAGAAAACTTCAAGGCTGTGGTACTGTAGGAAAACACTGATAAGAACATTCAAAGCACCTAAATAATTACAGTTGTTAGTAGATAAACTAGAAACTGAAAGCAAAAATACACGGGCTTAATTGCAACAGCCTCGTGAGAAAAATAACAGCTGCATGGTCAGAATGATCTGACAGCCAGCTCGCGGGCTCTAAGTGTGTATGGATCGTTTCAATATATTAGCTAATAAGCAGGTCACACATAAGTATATGCACATTTGTCTCAGGTAACGCAAGACCCTCAAGAGTTGGAATTATTAGGATCAGTCACAATGGATGCTTGTGTGATATTTAACTATACCTACAACACAACTTGAAAGACTCAGAATATAAATACTACTTTGCCTGTGTATAGAAATGCTACAGCCTGGTGTAATTGCACCTCCACCAATATATGACACTCTTTTTCTGTTCTTAATTTGTGGGGTGGAATTCCATCAAAACTTAATGGTGGGCCATGTAGCTTTGGGTGGCTTACATTACTAACACCTGATCTTACTATGATTCACAACAAAAATGAACTAAAAGACTTTGAGGGAATGTGTTGTATGAATTTGTCAGATCATTCAGAATCAATACATAAAAGTATCCAGCTTCTGAAAGATGGAGTGAAGAAATTACAAGTAGATGATGGATGGGATCAGTTGAATAACTTGTTTAAAGGATAGGGACTGTCAGGATCACAAGCATTATGTCCAATGAAAAATATATTAACTTTATTTTTAAAATATTGTAACTTAATGTACCGCAACTATGGCATAAATTGCTGTCATTAAAATGCAACTTTGTTAGGTTATCACTGGTACTGCAAATCTAATTTTTTTAAAGACACTTTTCTAGTATAAAGATCTGATGTTTATTTTAATTCACATTCTAAAGCCAAAGATACAGTTGTCTTTTGTAAAGCTAAATGGGGAGCAAAGCATTTATAGAAAATCCTGTATCTGTTGTTTTTGCTTCATTAAGAATACAGAAATTTGACTGTCTTACAGCAGTAAAGAATATCCCTACATAGCCCATCATCAGGCCTGATTAGTTTCATTATGATTGAGTTGAAATGAAATTATATTATCTTGAATAATTCTATTAATATTTTGCTTTACAAATGTTAATGTTTGTCTGCTTTGGAAATGGCCTGATACTGCTCTGCAGATGAAGTTACAGCCTTGAAGCTGTTGTGTGGGTATTTCCATCTGGAAGGTTTGTATCTTCTTGCCAAATTAACTTAATTTAATGCATGCCAATTAATAAGAATGTTGATACAGATATGGAAATTTACACTAGTATATAGTCTATAACAGCAATCATATCAATTAATTACAATAGCATTACATTTTTCTAAGAAAATCCTTAGTTTATGTAAGAACCCACCTCTGGTAAACACATCTCTTCCTTATAAGTGTCTATTCTAAAAGTCCTTTTTTTTCAGTTACCGGTAACTCATAGGTCTCTGTGTAGTCTAGAAACTAACTAGGGATTTGATATGATGAAGCAGGTTTCAATTCAATTCATTCAATTCAATGATGAAATAAAATTCAGTGTCTTTCAGGTCTCAGGTAATAGGAGGGGGAATTAATTTCAGAATCTCATGATAAAACATGATAAAATTTCCAAAGTTACTTTTGAAAAAGAAAAATAAATTTTAAATTCTTAAATTTAGACCTTACTATGACTGCTAAAAATAGCTGTTTCTGAACATCTTTTGAAGAACTTGTGTAGTACAATCAACCCATATCTTTATTTGGTGTTCCCTGTTTGTTTGACAGCTTTAAAATTTTTTCCTACTTTACTTCCAATGAAAGTTTTGGATTTGGCCCTCTGTTGTACCACTGTTTAGAATGTTTCACTAGTTGCAATAATCCCATTAACAATATTTCCTTGTGGTTTCTCACCTGTATGTTTCTACTCGGTTGTCTCACAAACTATGCTTTTCTAGGTAAAGAGATGAGTCTTTCTTCAAAACTGACTGATAAGATTTCTGTGTCAACTCATTCAGACTTCTAAGTGTTTTTACAATTCATATATATCAGTCATAAATGCTGTACATAAATGAGAGAAACAAAAGTTAGAAATGTTCCAAAAAGTCTAATAAAACTGCAGTCGTGGAAACAACAATGGCTTTGAACACCTAGCACTGAACTTAGGTGTATGGGGACAGTCTTAACTTTGGGACTAGAGAAGGATTAAATATCTTTCCAAATCAATCGTGTGTCAGAGGATATATGTGCCTTATTTTGCCTGAGGTTGGTTACCAGTCCCTCCCTGCAGCAGTCATTGATATAATAATATAATCTATGAACCGCAAGAAGATTCATATAGGCATGGTTCTAATTTGTGTCTAAAGTCACAATTTGATTCCAAGAAAACTTATGCTTCTGGACATATATCAGACCAAGTCCAAGATTTTTATTTTCTGCTGACAAATATTTTGGGGGGTGTTTAGCTACTTTTATTTATTTATTTATATATTTATGTTGTATATCCTAAAAATAGATGTAACATTTTGCAGGAGGCTTCACACTTCTTCTCTCTTCTTTATGTATTAGCAAATGTGCACATGGCTGACTATAGTCAGTACTGCATTCCAGCAGTATAAAATTTGTATTCAGCCTTTGTCTCTTCAAGCTAAACTGAATTCTAGTCACTATAAATCACTTGCTTTGGCTTCAGAAAGCAATTATTTCCAGACAGGAATTTACACCATTGCAGTGTATTTGGTTTACCTTCAGGGTAGTATTAACGTGGGGCAGTTTTAACTTCATTGTGCTTCTTACTCATCAAATATAGGGATGTGTTTGTTACAGCAGGACTCCTTTAATTCTAAACATTAGCAATCTCTAGTATCTCCCCCTTTCACTAACACTATATTTTATTGTCAGACATGATAACATTGCAAGGAGTACAGATTATCTATGACAATCAGACATTTAAAATAGGATAATACCTCGAGGTCTGTTCTTTGTTTTAAGTCGTATGTTCTTATTTTGTGGGGTAAGTAAAATTATTTTATTAAGCTGATTGGAGTTTGAAATCCTCACCTAGCAATAATGCATATATCCTCTTACTCTCGGTACTGCAGATGTTTGGCATTTCTTAATCAGAATTTAATAAGTGTTTTCTGTTTATCAAAAAACATTATTATGTGAAGCATAGTTTTATTCAGCCAGGAAATGCTCTCATTTAACTTTGTTCTGAGCAGAAGTAACTCCAGATTTGAGCAGCACTGACTGACCTAATGTGGGATTGAAGGATTCAAAAATACATGTCATCTTGATGTACTGTGTAACAGTGGCTTGTGATTTAAGATTTCTGGTCATAAGACTAATCTGATGTTTATACTTGGCATTGCAGTCATCCCAGTACTTTAGGAGCCATCTCTCATCAATTGTTAAAAATTACTCTTTACCTTTTTTCCATCAAGATTCAATCTATGGGAGAGACAAGCGGGGACCCTTTCCCCCACTCTTTCACCTTTCCCTGTGTCCTGGTTGGGCTGGGATAGGGATGGTTTTTCACCTGCAGTCAGGGGGAGCTGCGGGCAGGCAGCAGAAAAATCACTGCCAGGCTGCCCCCGTGCCTGGGGTGCAGCCGCGGTTTGTGCTGTCCGGAGCCCATGCGGTGAGCTGTTTCCTTTGTACAGTTTGTTATCTGTTGTTATACCCATTGCTACTGCTGCTGTTTGCTGTTCCTTCTGTGTTACTGTGGTAAATTCTCCTTGTGTCAGCCCACGAGGTTTTGTATTTTATTTCCTTTTCTCCCTGCCGTGTGGGGGGCTGTGGCGGGGGGGGGGGGAGAGTGTCAGGTTTCACGCGGGA
>NW_008615411.1:14421-17208 GCF_000691845.1 Merops nubicus
CTGCCCTTTTCCAAACCACCACGCCCTTTTCCTCCAGGCTAGTTACAAGAGCTCTTGAGAATTACTAATATCTTTGGGATGTTCTAACCTGTGTGTTCCTATTGCTCTGTCTCCTGAATTTTTCCTACATATTACAATTGTTTATTTATGCTCTTAGCTGTATGAATTCAGAATTTGTGCTTACAGAATATAGAAGTATTCCAGATTTTTTTCCAGGGTGGTGTTCAAGTTAAGAGTGTATATGCAAAGGAGCTCACAAAAAGGCTTAACTTGGCCATCCTTAACTGCACACAGAAAGCTTTTTCAGTGCAAGATTAAAGTCAGATTTAGATGGGAAGTGGTAGTGATAATTTTGATGATGGGTTTGGCATTTGTTTTCCCACCTACTTCAAATTCTTGTTCATTTTAAAGGAGTGGAAAAGTGATTGCCTATACCTGTTTACCTGAGTGGATTCACTAAGTAGAAAATAATTACTAAAAGTAAGTGTGAGAATACATGAGAAAGATGTAGAAGTACGGGTAGGAGTCTTGACAAAGTGCACTGACAATAACAAAGAACACCACTCTGCAACATCATCCAAATTTTAAAATTAATCATTAATTAGATCATTAAAAAAAATGTGTTTGATGAACACAGACAAAAGCCTGAAGACAATTAGTAAATTACTTACTCAAATCTTGTAATTAATTTAGTTACAGGGGAAAAGAAACAAAAAAAACCAAAAAACCCAAAATCAACCAACTGTCATACTACATGCTGTTTAAAGTGGATTGAATTGATGGAGGTATCTATTTATATAGTCTGATTCCACCACACACCCCCTTATTTGAGATTCATAAAATCTCATTAGCTTTCTTTAATAGATACGTAAGGTATCCCAAGTGGCTTATAAATATTTGGGAGTTGCCTGTCAATCAATCTGCTCATGAATCATTATTCTGAACCTGACAGAGCTCATATCTTTAGAAAGTATATCATGTACGAGACTGTTATATTTGTGCTAGTGTCATGCCACAAATGTTGTATTTTGATGCATGTGATATTTTAACTTTATTTCAGTTGCCAGTATTTATTGGCACAAAATCTTTTCTAAAGAATTTGCCCTTCAACTGCAAAAGGAAACTGATTTCCAGACATCCCATAGCCCTTAATTCGTCTGTGTAATAATTATGAACGTGGACACATAAGATTTGATTCACAGTCTATAGTAATTATTATGTCATAGTAATAGGCAAGGTATAGAATTTGATAGTTTAAGGTTGTGATGTTTTTGGTTAGAGATTAGTATTACTTGTTCATTAGATTAACGCATACTGGAAATGTTCACAAGTTGTTTTCTGAATCCTGAATCTCATTAATCAAAGTAATGTTTAGTCTAGGTAGTTGTTGAAGGTTATCAGCCTGCGGCCTAGCATACCAGCTACAAGTGCATTTTATCTTGTTTTCATTGACTATTACAGGAGATTTGCCTTTGGTGTCATTGTGAAGGGGTCTGGGTTCTTGGAGATCTTGGTAGTTTCTAATTAAAAAGGAATGGAATGAAAATATCTTTATTCAAGATGCTGTATTTTCTTTCAGTGAACAATATCCTTCAGATTTTCAGCATGTTACTTAAAAGGGTGTTTACAATTGGTTTATGTTTATGTTTATATGTTTATATGTTTATTTCTCATGCTATGGCTTTAGTTGATCACATACTTGCTGCACTGTCTCTTTCTACAATAAATAACCTTCAAAGCAGTCTGGTAATTAGAGGTTAGGGTAAATGACACTGTAGATGGAATGAACCCTATGGGACCTAATCACTTCCTGCGTATGTGCAAACTCAATAGGGAACAGATTTTTTCTTCTCTCTAAGGGTAACTGGAGATTGCTATGCTTACATAACTATCTGCAAAAGAACACTCACCTAATCCACTCATAATGGCATGTTTATGCTGGAATGACTTGAAAAAAAAAAAAAACTTAAAGTCCTCAGAAGAACTCCCCACGGAAGCTCTAGTAACTTAATTGTACTTAAAGGACTGATTTAAAAACTTGAGAATTTCCTTTGATCTGTTACTAAAATCTCTCACTGCAAACATTCCAGTCCACTCCCCTCTGAATGTAATATTTTTCAAAAGGATATCTCAGCACTGTCTTAATAAAAGAGCATTTATCATTCCCAAAGGAGATCTATTTACTCAAAGACACATGGTAAAATTATTCATTGGCACTGTTAATCAATTCCCTGTTGATTTAGGTGGCAAAACTCTCCATTCTCCATAGTTCTCCTTTTTTTCAATGTAGATCACATATTTCACAGATTACTGGGGCAGCTACATGAGCTATTCATACTTCAACAAAATTAGCCGGCTCATATTTCAAGAAATGCACAAAATCTGCATGCTAATTGTTGTGGTTTGAGGCTTTGAGTGGGGGGTGTAACCTTCCAGCACCTGGGAGGACCCCGGGTGGGGGTGAACCATGTATTTCCTCCCCTTCCGACACACACTCTGGAAAGAGGCGGGAAGTGGGTGTTAATTCCACTCCTGCCCTGCGGCTCCGGGGTCGAGTGCATGCTTCGCTCCGTGGGACTCTGGAATCATTTCTGAGGGTTTTGTATATTTTGTTTTATTTTTGTATTTCCCCTAATCTTTGTATATATTTTTTCTTACCTCCCTTTTTTCGTTTTCTGTTCCTTGTTAAACAATATACTTTATTTTTTTCATTTAACTCCCAATCATTTTTCAAAGTCTCTCTCTCTCTCTCTCTCTCGCTCTCTCTCTCTCTCTCTCTGGGGGGAA